>NW_015160238.1:90510-123468 GCF_001447785.1 Gekko japonicus
CTCCTCCTCCTCCTCCTCCTCCTCCTCCTCTTCCTCTTCCTCTTCCTCCTCTTCTTCTTCTTCTCCTCCTCCTCCTCCTCCTCCTCTGATACTATCGCTTTGATGTTTAGATTGCTACTCTCAGGCCATCTTCCTGAGAGCCAGTTTGGCATACATGTGGAGAGCCAGTTTGGTGTAGTGGTTAAGTGTGGAGACTCTAATCTGGGAGAACCGGTGTAGTGTATCAAGTCTGGACATGCCCAGACTTGTCCAGAGACAAACCTCAAGCTTCGCTCCTAGAGACAATGGACCAGGTGGATCCTAGCCCGCCCCAATCAGAGGGCGAGGTTCCTGGCCAAGAAGCCAATGGGACTCTCGGCCACTGTAAATAACCTGTTGGGAAGTGGGGGGGTGTTTCGGTGGTGGGTTCTGAGGGAATATAAGCCGTCCTGCGAGCCGGCCAAAGTTGTCTTGTTCCTGACTGAATAAAGTACGCTTTGCTGAAATCACTCTCCGTCTGCGTACTTTTCAACCGGGTTTGATTCCCCACTCCTCCACTTGCACCTGCTGATGTGACCTTGGGTCAGTCACAACCTCTGGCACAGCTGTCCTTGAAAAAGAGCAGTTGGTGTCAGAGCTCTCTCAGCCCCACCCACCTCACAGGGTGGGGAGGAGTTTGTAAGCCGCTCTGAGACTCCAAGTGAAGGGCGGGGGTATAAATCCAATCTCTTGTTCTTCTTCCTTCCTTCCAGCCTGACACCTTCTCTACATTATGCTATACTTCTCCATCTTGGCATCATGAGGGCAGGACACGCTTCCAGCATCTGTAGCCATCCTAGCTAGTTAGGCTAGATTAGAATCCTGTTCCTATCCTGTCTAGAATGGAGTTCCTTACAATAAAGGACTCATATTAGCTTTTGCAAAGGTAAAAAGACTCCATCTGATTCAGCACACACAAACCAGATAGACTCTGCTGCATTATGTGCATTGAGCACTCTGCTAACCCAATAATCCATCAACCTTGTGGGATAGTTCTTCGTTTTTTGAGAGTAATTGTCTCACATATTACAGTTCAGGGGTTGAAAAAGATAATTGGAGCTGTTCATTGCTCCTGAGATAACAGGTCAAAGACTAAGCCCACAATGAAAAAAGAACCACATTCTTGTTTGTAGTAATTTATAGCAAGGGTTATGGTTCACTTTACAGTGGGACAACAAGGGACTGGAACTTGAATGTAAACAATTAGGATTACAAGTTACCTTAATAAATCTTGTACTTTGGGGCCCTATTTACCTAGAAGTCCATCACATTCAACAAAGGAGAGAAATACTGGGGCTACTTATCTGACCCATTAAGGTTTGACTTATGTTCTTAATGAGATTGCCATGACTTATTCATTTAGTATTTTTCTTCTCCACATGTATGCCGTTGACTGTATGATTTTGCCAAAGCACTTTCTGCAGGGGTTTCACATACTGGCTGCTATAATAATTTTGCAAGGTTTTAATCAAGAAGAGAGTATTCATGGATTTTTGTTCGTTTGTTTTAGTTTGGTTTTTTGCTTTATTCTCTGTGCTATGGAAGATATGGTCCAACACTTAATTACGAGCAGTTCCTTTTTTTAAATAAGGCAATGTTTGAATTTTCTATCTGAAAAGAGCTGGAATACCATTCTTCAGAGATCAGAAATCAATGAGACATTACAGTGCTTTATATATACACTGACAAGCCATGGTTTGTCAGTATGCGAAAAAGCCTAGGGATCACCAGGGTTGTGTACTCCCTTCCCTGAAATGCAAAACAGCAAAACATACAGCTGAACCACAAATTGTAGTTTTTTTATTTTCTTCCCTACAAGCCAGGGTTTCAAAGTCTGGTTTTAAACAAATCTCTAGCTTTTATTTCAGAAATGACAGCAAACGATGCACAAGGCTGGAAGCAAGGCAGAATTCTGGAAATCGGGGAGTGGATAAAGAAATTAGTATTTATGGTTGAAATGGACAAAATGACAAGGAAGCTTAAGAATCGTGAAGTGGAAGACTTTTATGCAGACTGGAAAGACTTCAAAGATTATTTAGAGAAGTACTGGGATGTAAAGGACAACTTAATTTGCTTTGACAATTATTGAAAAGTTAATGTTATTATAAGAGAGATAATTGTACGAAAACAATAGTAGAAGGAAGTGTTACCGGTAGATTATGATTAAAGGATAAGGGGAAAATAAGGGAAATGTAAGAATGGGCTGGAGGTTGGAGCATCGTGGGAAGCCAGAGGGGGTGGGGTAATGGATAAGAAAGCATGTATAACAATTAATAATATGATGTGTATTTGACTCAATAATATATCCTAATAAATTGATTTTGAGGGGGGGGGGGAGAAATGACAGCAAACTATGCTTTGTTACAAAAGCAAATAGAAAGAAAACAGCCTGTGAGCTTTAATGCAAACAACACTGGTCTTGCAGGAGACAGGAACATATATTTATTTAGATTCAGGTGGATAGTCATGTTGGTCTGAAACAAGAGAACAAAGTTTGAGTCCAGTGGCACCTTTAATGCCAACAAAGTTTAATTCTGGGTATAAGCGTTCATGTGCATGCAGACTTCTTCATAGCCACACGAAAGCTGATACCCATAATTAAACTTTGTTAGTCTTAAAGGTACCACTGGACTCAAACTTTGTTATATATTTATTTAGTCGTTTATATATCCTGTCTTTCTCCCAACACAGAATCCAAGGTAGGCGACAATAATAAAAAACAGAAAAATGGTGTTGTGAAATTAATTAAAACACAGTTAAAAATAAGCAATTAAAAGCATAAATGAACAGACAATTAAAACAATTAATTAAAACAGTTAAGGAAAAGCCCATTAAAGTCACTCCATAAACTGTTTTGCAGTGTCATCAGGGCTCTTTTTGTAGCAGGAACTCCTTTGCATATTTGGCAACACACCCCTAATGTAGCCAATCCTCCAAGAGCTTACAGAGCTCTTTTTACAGGGTTCTACTGTAAGCTCTTGGAGGAGTGGCTACATTAGGGCTGCGTTGCCTAATATGCAAAGGAGTCCCTGCTATAAAAAGAGCCCCGCCTCACCCCTTCCACAAGTCTGTTCCTCAACAGTGAGGCAGCAACAGAGAAGGCTTCAGACCACCCCCTCAAAAGGGGTTTAATTGCCAGATAGGCTCATATTGGGAGACTAGTCACCTTAACAACACAGTGTTTGAATAGCAGTTTTTAAATAATTCCATGTTGGTACAGCAATGTACCAAAGTATATCACAATTTCTAAGTAAGCCATGTTGAACAGCAATTTCTAAGTCCAGGGCTATTTTTGGGCAGGAACGCACAGGAACAGAGTTCCGGCTGGCTCCCAAGTTGGCCACGCCCAGCAGGAACTCATTAGCATAATAGGCCACACCCAACAGCAGACACTCATTAGGATTGGCTACATTAGGGGGTGTGTGGCCTAACATGCAAAGGCGTTCCTGCTACAAAAAAAGGCCCTGGGTTTTGACAACAAACAAGGTAAACAGAATAACAAGCAAAAGGTGGGTGTGGCTGGATGACCACACTTCTGGTAACATGGGGGTGTGGCCTAATGTGCTAATGAGCTGTGCTGTCAGGGGTGTGGCCCAATATGCTAACGAGTTTCTGCTGTTGGGTGTGGCCTATTAGGCTAATGAGTTCCTGCTGGGCTTTTTCTACAAAAAGAGCCCTGATAAGCCCATGGACCTGCATGTTGGCGTGGTGGTGGTGGGGGGAATACCACATCCAGAACCACAGCTCTCCATATCAATTTGGGGGGCTCTGCTGGAAGATTAAGAGTTTTCCCGGACACATACCGCCTTTCCCAGTACTCTAATATTAAATGAAGTATCATCCCTGAGGCTGAATCCTATGCAAAATTATAGGGGAGTGAACCATATTGACTTCTGTGGCACTTACTTCTGTATAAACATTAAAAGGGTAAGGATCAGATTCTTCTAAGCCTCTGATCTACCCATCCCTTGATCCTACCTGGAAAAATTCATTATCTTGGCCATAATCTACTTAAGGAGATAGGCTAGCATAGAAATGTTTGGAGAGTGAGAACCAAAGCAAACAGATCACAATGTGCTCTTCTTTTACATGGGCAAGCCCTTCCCCCCCCCCACAGGATAATGCTCTAAGCAGTTTGCATGTGCACAGGGGCACTTTATCCTAGGTTCTTATCAGAGCTTTCCCCTCAGGAAGGAACTTTGCACACACTGAGTAGTTGTGTGTACCTGGCATCCTTGCAAAGCAAGTGTGCATAGAATCAAGGACTTCTACTGAGTTAATTGTGTATGTGGAGGGGGGGGGAGGCTGTGGTTTAGTGATAGATCATCTGCTTTTCATGCAGAAAGTCCCAGATTCAGTCTCCTGGCATCTCCAGTTGGGTGGGTGGGGGGAATCATTCAAAAGGTAATGTGCTGGACCTCTACCTGAAACCTGGCAGAGCCCCTGCCAGTCAAAGTAGATAATACCGGCGTTGATGAATTATTAAATCAGCTCTACTAGCATATCACACATTTATAAAGGACTGTTCTGTTCTCCAAAAGGAAGAATGAATCCTGAAATTGTTTTAGCTCACCATAACCCTGTCATTGAGAATGGAATAATTAATCCAGATTGGTTTTCTCAGGAATTAAGACATTTCACCCTTTTTCCTACTCTTACTCAACATGTTCCAAATAATTTTCAAATAAGAAGGATGATCATCCTCCTATTGTAACTGTCCACTAAGGGCTGACAGCCCCCAAATCCAGGCAGGGATTCCCCCGCTTCTGGGGGCTCCGATCCACTGCTGGCCAGTGGGGAGAGCCCCAACCACCCCTCTCCCTCACCGCTTGGGATTCAGGCCTGTGCGCCACCCCCCCAGAGGGATGAGGGGACCTGGCAACCCCACTGCCCACATACCTGGTAGCTACTCTAAATATAATAGTGCCATCCTATAAACACTGTGGGATTACACAGTTTTAGGCCAGGCCCCAGGAGACCACAATTCAGTTTCACACTCACCCATGAAGCTTACCAGGTAAATTCAGCCTAGTTGCTCTAAGAACATAAGAACATCCGATGTTGGATCAGGCCAAAGGCCCATCCAGTCCAACACTCTGTGTCACACAGTGGCCAGAAATACCAGTGCCATCAGGAGGTCCACCAGTGGGGCCAGGACATTAGAAGCCCTCCCACTGTTGACCCCCCCCCAAGCACCAAGATGACAGAGCATCACTTGCCCCAGAGCCCCTATCTATACCTTGTGGCTAATAGCCACTGATGGACCTCTGCTCCATATGCTTATCTAATTCCCTTTTGAAGCCGCCCATGCTTGTAGCCGCCACCACTTCCTGTGGCAGTGAATTCCATGTGTTAATCACCCTTTGGGTGAAGAAGTACTTCCTTTCATCCGTTCTAACCCGACCACTCAGCAATTTCATTGAGTGCCCACGAGTTCTTGTACTGTGAGAAAGGGAGAAAAGTACCTCTTTCTCTACCTGCTCTTTCCCATGCATAGTCTTATAAACCTCGATCATGTCACCCCTCAGTCGTCGTTTCTCCAAGCTAAAGAGCCCTAAGCGCTTTAACCTTTCCTCATAGGGAAAGTGTTCCAACCCTTTTATCATTCGAGTTGCCCTTTTCTGCCCTTTTTCCAAAGCTATAATATCCTTTTTAAGGTGTGGTGCCCAGAACTGCACACAGTATTCCAAATGAGGTCACACCATTGATTTATATAGGGGCATTATGATATTGGCTGATCTGTTTTCAATACCCTTCCTCTTTCAGCCCAGGTGTTTGTCTTGAGCTCTTTGGAAGGGTGAAGTTAGAAATCTGCGGAGATAAAGGAGCAGATCCCAAACTCAGTTCACACATCTTAGTTCCTCCACTCATATGAATCGCCTTCCACCACTGGATAGTGAATGGTGATTCCAGAGAAAACTTTGTGCTGCAAGAAAGCGGGGAGGGGGAGGGGGCGCCTCTGGATGTGAGTCAGCTTTAAATCAGGCTAATGTGAAAGCAAGTAATTCAGCTGTGTCTCTGCATGAGGAATGACTGAATTATTAAATCACACTAGATGCAGAGATTTGCCAGAGTTATCTGCCTTCAGAGAAGGTCAGCCACTGAGTCTGTGTGAATCATTACTCTGGGCACATAAGCCATTTCTGTTGTAAGAATTAACTATGCTTCCAGTTATTTCAGAAGAAAAACCGCAGCTGTTTGGAGTTTAGCAGGGCTCTTCTGAGTGCAAATCGGTTACCAAAACCTGTTGGTTATACTGGCTGGCTCTTGCTAACAGCATTTAGTGGTGGCGTTATTAATTACATTTGTACCCCACTTTCTTCAGGGAGTCAAAACAGCACTTTCACTGCACAAGCAAGCCTTTGGGAGAGGCTGACAATTCTTTGGGGGAGGTCCAAGGCACCTGACCCCTAAACTTCATGACTGACTTGGGACTAGAGTTGCCAGGTCCCCCCAGACCACGGGCGGGGGATGGGAGGTGAACCTGAACTCTGCTTCCCACATCCGAGGCTTGAACTTCATCCCTTGTACTGACTGAGAATCTAGCCTGCTTCAAAACCCCAAAGCTGGAGAATTTCAGGACCATCTCCCCCCTACCGTTTTCAGGAGAAGAATGAATCAATTTGCCAGTGCATGGCCATACATTTTATGGGTGTGTGTGTGTGTGTTTAAGAATCTCCTTTGCTTCAGCAGCTGCTTGTGGAGAAAAACAGCACAGACAGACAGAATGATTTTTTGCTCCCTCTGCTGGTGCCTGGATCAGTGCTAAATATTTTACCATGTCTTTTATATCTCCATAACCTTCAGGCTTTTATCTGCTAATGAACAATTCTGAAATCTAAGTCAAGGGTATGCATTGCGCATCTCAGAGTTCAATATGATTCCATTAATAGTTTGCTTCAGCAGAGCTCTTCTGAGTGCAAATAGGTTACCAAAACCAACTGCAACATCCTTTACCTAACAAAGGAGGCAGAGCATGACTGCTTTTGCCAGTGTTGTGTAAGTAAACATATAGAGCCAGGGCTCTAGTCGGGGGGGAGCTCTCAGGTACGGAGCTCCGGAAGAGAACCTCTAGGGGGCGGGGCGGTCACGTGGTGAAGCCCCGCCCCCTTCTTTACCCCGCCCTCTGCTTCGATCCTCATTCCGTTTGGGAATGAGGATGAAGCAGGAGGGTAAGTAGCCGGGCCTTCTGACACACTTCCGGTGATGTCAGGGGGTGTGGCCTTCTGTCACTTCCGGTGATGTCAGGGGGCGTGGCATATGCAAATAAGTTATGCTAATGAGTTATGCTAATGAGCTCCGGCAGCTCTTTTTCTACAACAAGACCCCTGTATAGAGCCATTAGTCCACCTTGCTCTGTACTGTCTACTCTCAGGAGCTGAAGGTGTCTGCCGAAGAAAGGCCTTTCCCAATACCTGCTCTTTAAGATTCCTCAACTGGAGATGCCAAAGATTGAGCCTGGAATGCTCTGCATGCAAAACATAATTTACCAAATCCACATCCTTGATGATTACGCAACTCTTTGCAACACCTTCGCACCACCAGCATCAGGAGCCATTTGTTGGGTGTGGACTCTTTTAAAAATGAGTTTACTGTAAACACAAGTCAATAATCACCAGTTCTAGCACTTTGTTTTTTTTTTAAGTAGTCAGTAATCTGGAATGTGACTCTGTTGGCAGTGCCACCATGAGAAACCAGCAAAATGCTCTCAGATTAGCCAAGACACATGACAGGGATCAACCCATCCGCCTCCCACACAGATGAGCAGGACAGGTCTCTGGCATTGCCTGTCTGACTTGCCGAGACAAGAAAGGCCTAATGCTAAATGTGAGAGTGGGAATATGCTGCAAATAGCTGATGTCAGCTTCTCTTGGCCTGTGTTATAAATTCAGCCACCTGTCTTTGAAGTTTGTGGCACTTACAGAAGACAACCTACATAGTTGCTCTTCGTCCAAAGGGTATATGCACGTATGCACAAATTTAAAGTTGAGCATTTAGACCATCTTCCAAACCTACATATTCCTCAGTACCTGCAGGCTATGTTACCCTTTCCTCCAGCAAAATAAAATTTGAGTCCAGTGGCACCTTTAAGACCAAAAAAGTTTTATTCAAGGTATAAGCTTTCGTGTGCATGTGCGCTTCTTCAGATATAACAAAACAAAACTTCTTCAACTATTACATAAATGGTAATTGTCAGGAAGGGCTAGTTAGAATCATGATGTGCATAAGTAACTGGGTGATTATAGCTGATAGTTGGTAAGATCTTTTAATAGCGGTAAATTAGCATATAATGTAAGAGTTAACAAATAGATGTGAGAACCAAGTTGGAGTCCAGTGGCACCTCTAAGACCAACAAAGTTCAATTCTGGGTATAAGCAAGAACTGAGAGACTTAGCATGTGTAGATGTAGACTCCTTCAGATACGCTGAAACACATTTCCTCAAATGTTACATATAGATGGGGGGGATAGTTGACAGGAAGGGCTAATTAGAATCAAGATGTGTAAGTAACTGAGCAATAAATACAGCTAAGATTTGGAATAATGCATTTGGTAAGACCTGTGGATAGCAGCAAATTTACACACAGATAATAAAAAGAGTTATCAATAAATGTGAAAATTAAGCTTGAGTCCAGTGGCATCTTTAAGATCAACAACAAAGTTTAATTCTGGGTACAAGTGATAACTTAGTGACTTAGCATGTATAGTGAGATAAGAACCCGATATCTCTGTTAAACTCTGGGGGTTCCATTGTCCTGTTGTAATAATTTGTAATTCAGCAATCTCCCTTTCCAGTATGTTTCTGAAATTCCCTTGCAATAAAACAGCTGCTTTGAGGTGCCATGCTGAGTGCCCTGGAAGGTTGAAATGTTCTTCTACAGGTTTCTCAGTTTTGTGTTTCTTGATGTCAGATTTGTGTCCATTTATCCTTTGGCATAGGGTTTGACCTGTTTGCCCTATGTAGAGAACCAAAGAGCATTGTTGGCATAATGGCATATACAGTGTTAGAAGATAAGCAAGTGAATGAGTCTGACATAACGTAGTTGATATTGTTAGGTCCAGTTATTGTGTTGTCTGGGTGTATGTGGCATCTAGGATTATTGCAAGCTCTGGTACCAGTATCCATGTTCAAATTAGATGTTGTACAAGTGGAGACCCACAACAGAATGTTGCCTACTGTGTTCTAGTTGGATCTCCACTTGTTCTCTTCCCCCCCCCCCGGCTCCGAGCCCCACAGCCCGGAGAGGGCCCCTTGCCTCCCCCCGGCTCCTCACCATTCCCCCCCTCCGGCCCCGAAGCAACGGGCGAGCGGCGTGCCACTCGGCTGTCGCTGCTGGTTCCCCCCCGGCCCGAAGCGACGGCTGAGCGGTGTGCTGCTGGGCCGTCGCTGCTGGTCCCCCCCCGGCCCGAAGCGACGGCCGAGCAGCGTGCCGCTGGGCTGTCGCTGCTGGTCCCCCCCGGCCCGAAGCTGCTGTTCCCCCCATATCTCTCTCTCTCTCTCTCTCTCCCCTTCTCTCCCCCCCCAGCTCTGAGGTGAGGCCCACGCAGCATGGAGCCGCCGGGTCTCGTGACTCTCTCTCTCTCTCTCTTCCCACCCCCCGGCTCCGAAACGAGGGCCAATCAGCGAACTGATCGGCCCTCGCACGAAACGCTCTGGCACCGCCGCTTCCCTTCCAACATCCCCCCAAAATTTTTGTCACCATTTAGGATTTTTGTGCACACGTGGGGACTGCCCCACGTGTGCACAAACCTCTCCCTCCCCCCCAAGTGCCCCCAATGTCCGGATTTAAGGATCCACACAGAGGGGGCCAGTTCACTATTAGATATATAGATTATTGTGGGTGAGGAGTTGTTTGAGATTGGGGGGCTGTCTGTGCGCAAGAAAAGGTTTGCCCCCCAGTACTTGAGCTAGAAAACGGTCATTATCCAGTAGATGTTGTAAGTCGCTGATGATGTGTTTTGAGTTGAGAGCTGTATGTGACCACCAGTGGTGTTCTGTTGTCTCTTTTGGGGCCTGTCTTGCAACAGGTTTTCTCTGAGTACCATTCTGGCTTTGTTAATCTGCTTCTTGACTTATCAGGTGGACACTTTCATTCCAAAAAGGTTTGTTGTAGATCTTTCAGGTGAGAATCTCTGTCTGTAGGATGGGAGCAGATGTGGCTGCAGCGTAGAGCCTGGCTATATACAATGGATTGTTTAGTATGTTTAGAATGGTAATGAAGGCATGTAGGTATGCTTGTTGGTTATTAGGTTTCTGGTATAATGTATATGTATTTATTGTGTATTTTTACAGTAGTGTTTGGAAAATGTATTTCTTGCATAGACTGGTTCATTGTCAGGTTCATGGTGGGGTGAAAGTCATTGAATGCCTGGTGGAATATGTCCAGGGCATCTTTACCATGTGTTCAAACAATAAAAATGTCATCAACGTATTGCAGGTATAAGAGAGAAGAGTGTGTGGGAGTTTAGGAAGCATTACTCCAAGTTGGCCTTAAAGATGTTAGCATACTGTGGGGAACTGGGTGCCCATGGCTATACCATTGATCTGAAGGAACAAGTTGTCACTACATTTGAACTGGCTAGCCCTCCTACCAACTAACCCCCCCATATCTATATGTAATGGTTGAAGTTCTGTTTCACTGTATCTAAAGTGCACACAAAAGCTTATACCTTGAATAAAACTTTGTTGATCTTAAAGGTGGACTTCTGCTGCTTCAGACCAAACATGGCTATCCACCTGAATCTTTCCTCCTGCAGTTAGTCTGAATGATGCAATACTTTTGAAATTTTGAGCACAAGCACTATAGTTGAAGTATAAATGTGTAGCTGAATCACAAAACTCCACTTGCTCCTAAGTATTTTCTGATACCTACTAAAACAGTAGTGTCCAGATCACACAAAGTGATGGTACCACTTTGCTCTGCTCTGGTTAGACCTCACCTAGAGTATTGTGTTCAGTTTTTGGGCACCACAATTTAAGAAGGGTATAGAGAAGCTGGAATGTGTCCAGAGGAGGGCAATGAAGATAGTGAGGGGTCTGGAGACTAAGTCCTATGAGGAAAAGTTGAAGGAGCTGAGTATGTTTAGCCTGGAGAGGACACTGAGAGGTGATATCATCACCATCTTCAAGTACTTGAAGGGCTGTCATATAGAGGATGGTGTGGAGTTGTTTTCTGTTGCCCCAGAAGGTTGGACCAGAACCAATGGGTTGAAATTAAATCAGAAGAGTTTTTGGCTAAACATTAGGAAGAACTTCCTGACAGAGTGGTTCCTCAGTGGAACAGGCTTTTCAAACAGAGGCTAGATGGCCATATGACAGCAATGCGGATTCTGTGAACTTAGGCAGATCATGAGAGGGAGGGCAGGAAGGATTGCCTCACTGCTTAGTTCTTGTGGCCCTTTCTTACATGCCCAGGGAAATGCTGATTGCCACTTTGGAGTCAGGAAGCAATTTTTCTCCAGGATGGTTTGGCCAGGGATCCTGGAGGTTTTTTGTCATCTTCTGGGCATGGAACAGCAGTCACTGTGGGTGTGGAGGGGGAGGTATTTGTGAGGGGTTGGACTAGATGACCTTGGAGGTCGCTTCTAACTCTATGATTCTATGAAAACAAAAAATCCCTTTTGAAACCATATGTGAGGCTCTGACTGATTTAGCTGACTGGAAGCATGATAGCAAAAAGTCCCCAACCTGGCCAAACCTTGTGCACCTTGAAATGTTTGGAAGGAAGAAACTGGCACCACCAAAAGATCTGTCAGGCTATATGGTTGCCAACACGCCTGGCGAAACATGTCCTGTACCTTTAATCTAGGCTTAAGGTATGGAAATGTGGGTAGCTGAAGATTTTCATGCATGGATAAAAATAGCATCACTCAGTAAGCAACCAGACTATTAGGCCGCTATAAAAGGAGCAGGAAGACACTTTTTATCCTGGGCTGTTGAGGGGGTTAGCCTTTTTCCCATACGTATTTTGAAAAAAATTGAAATGAGCTGTTCAGAAAGTGAATTGTGGGCAGACAATAAAACCTGTAGCTAATAGTGAAAGTGAGGGACATTAGTATATACAGTTGTTTGTTACTACCTGCAAATCTCTGTGGGATTGGGAACTCAGAGTAAAGCAACTGAATTAAGTAACTGGGGCACCCATAAACTTTTGCGTTTGGGTTTATAGTGTGTTGATGCTTGTTGGAGGTATTTTGGTAGGGTGGCCAACAGGCCTAGAGCCAAATGCCCTGCTCCTTTAGAATAGAGGATTAACGGGCCATTACTTACCAGATGATGTTATTCCCTCCATGTTATGAAGAGCTTCAGCTGCCCATATCTACACATTAAACTCTCCTGAAAGGAAAGGACACTTTTCTTCAGCCTGTTGCCATCTCAATATTCTGAATGGGACAGTTTCCCCTGGCTGAAGCAGTGGGAGCAGGGATTAAATCCTCTACTCTTCTAGTATGTACCATCATTTCTACACAACAGTGTCACACAAGCAGCAATTTCAAGCAAGTAACATGCCTTTTATGAAGAGAAACTGAGCCAAGCAGTGAACTCAAGTGAACTTTTAGGCCAAGGCAGATTTCGTGGGTGGTGGAAGCCAGCTGGAGAACCGGCAAGAGGTAAAAGACAGAAACATTTAAATGAGGAAGAGGAGTAAAGGGGGGGGGGGACAGTGTCAGAGGAACAATGAGAAAGGAGGGTGTGCAAACGGGGGGCAAAGGAGGACAAAAAGAAAGGGAATGTGTCAAAAGTGTCAGGGAACAGGCAAAAGGAAACATGCCGGCAAGGTGCCATATTGGAGGATCACTGGCCATTTCCAAAACTAGAATATGGACTTAAAATTTATTATCCAAGATCCTAAATTTGACTCCCAGGATTTTTTTGGCTACACTTCCCTTAAGTATAAAAACCACAGACTGCCTGTAAGTACAGCAATCCATCTGTTATTGATAGCTGTATTGTAGCAACTATCATTGCACTGGAAGGGCACCGTGTCAAACCCCAACTACTGATTACATTTCTTTAAATTAAAAGAATATTTATCCTCATTCAAATTCAAACAACTTACTCACTTCAGAGACTAGGAGTACACGAGTTAATGTCAAACCAGAAATTACACAACAAGAAATTCTTAGAAATAGTTGAAGAACATCAACACTTTGTTCTACAAGAAAATATCATGTTCTGGGCACCCTGCCCAGTAAATGACACAACTTTAAGAAACATATCAAAACATTTGAGGTGTTTTATAACTTTTTTTTTTAAAAGAATCAAAACCTTACAGTGACCTGAAGTTAAACACACAGCAAAAGAGTGCTACAAAGTGACTACTAGTTTCTCAACCCATTAGGAAAAAGCAATGCATTGGTGCATTGCTGTTTTTGGATGGGATACAAATGAAATGTAGAAAATACTGGAATAGAAAGCTCAATATTCCACATTCATCATATTATATAAACAGTATAATATGGGTTTAATTGCTGGTTTAAGTACCGTCAATTCTACTCATGCATTATAAAACCTGAAAGTGTTTTTAAAACACCATTACAATTCGTAAACACTGCTCTTGTTCACTCATATTGCTTAAAATTCCCAAAGTTGATGGTATCTGCTCAGTCTTTTATTTTCCAGACATTTAGCTTTGATTTAAAATGAAGTGTTTTGAAACTAGTGTGAAAATGCTTGTAACAAAATAGATATTAAAAGCATACTGTGAACAGTAGTATAGCTTTCACACTGGAATCCCATGACTTCTGAGTAAACAGACACTGGAAGAAAAAACATTGTACCATTTGAAAGACTGTTTCTTTTAATCGTCAGTTGACTCATTTAAACACAAGCAAACTGTAGTTTTAGTAGGCCACTTGGCCTACAGGGTTGCCAACAGGTCTGGAGAAAACGCATCCTATCCCTTTAGAGAGAGGCTGATTGGGACCTAGCCAGAGTTATCCATGCAACGTTCACCTCCAGATTAGACTACTGTAACTGACTCTATGGTAGCCTACCCTTGAGGCTGACCTGGAAGCTCCAGCTGATCCAGAATGCAGTGGTGCGAGTCCTGACGGGAACGACATGGACTGCATACATTCAAACGGTGCTGCACCAGCTGCACTGGCTTCCAGTGGAATACAGAGTCAAGTTCAAGGTTTTGGTATTAACCTTTAAGGCCTTGAGTGGTATGGGACCAACATATCTACAGGACCATCTCCTCCACGATGTCCCTGGAAGAGTGTGAGCGTTGTGCTCTGCAGGTAGCAACTTACTGGTGATCCCTAGCCCCAAAGAGGTCCAGCTGTCCCTGACCAGGGCTTTTTCAGTCCTGGCCCCAACCTGGTGGAACTCTTTACCTACTAGAGAGAGCCCTGCGGGACCTCATGCAGTTCTGCAGGGCCTGCAAGGCAGAGACGTTCCGCCAGGCTTTTGGTTAGAGGCAGCAACAGTTTTCCAATATGGCTGGCCCCCATCCCCATCCCACCCCCCTCAAAAAACCTTCAGTTGTATGGTTGTTACTGACACCATCTTAAATTTGAATTTTAAATTAGTTTAATGTCATCAGTTTCATGATATTTGATGTTTTTATATTGTATCGAAGACTTAATGACATATTGTAAATCGCCTAGAGTCTGGCGCAAGTTGGGATGGGGCAATTAGTAAGTCTAAATAATAATAATAATAATTTCTTAAAGGCCACCTTCAGTTGGCCATTTCTACATCACAATCATCTACTAAAGGGGCAAGGCATTTTTCACCTGTTGGCAAACCTAATTGTAACATTTTCAGATATACAGTTAACTAGCCACTAACAAAATTCGTTACCCCTTCTTAGTGTACCTTATATTTTTGTAAAGGTATGCCCAATGGGACACTTGAGAAAAGTTAGTACTATACTTGAATGTTATTGTCTCCAAGCAAGCTTCCTTAACATTTCCATAGGCTTTGGGCTTAATCAAAAGAGACGGAGACTGCAATCATACACACCGTTAGACCCGACATACGCACGAATGCTGGGGAGATTTAGAGGGAGTGATCAGACAGCAACATTTGGGAAGCGTGCCGCAGGCCATGGCCATCAGCAACCCATGGTGCTGCAATTATACACACCGTTAGACCCGACATACGCGCGAATGCTGGGCAGATTTAAAGGGAGTGATCAGACAGCAACATTTGGGAAGCGTGCCTCAGGCCACAGCCATCAGCAACCCATGGTGCTCCACCACACAAGTGGAGTTAAAAGGCACCAGGTTATAAACAGGTTGTGACAGGCCAGGGACGGACGTTGTAAACAGGTTGTGACAGGCCAGGGACGGACTTTCCCCAGTCTGGGTGCTCAAGCACACTCTCATACTGTCGGGATGGTCTGATCAGGCCATCCCAACATTGTGCCGTTGTCCCCTCCCCCATCATTGCAAACTCCACAGGGAGCCCTCAGTGCAGAGGTGCAATTCCTCATTTAAGCAGGAACCCCCCCAACTCACTTGCAGTTGCAGCTGATCACACACTTGACGGGCTGTGCCCTCAGCATCAAAGGGAAATGTGATCTTGCAACTGTGTGTCAAATTCCCTTGGAGGAAATAGCCTTGCTCCACCTCAACTGGCTGCGTGTGACTGCAACCTTACAGGCATGCATCCACAAGATGCGGACTGGTTTTCTGGATTTTTAAAAAAGTTTCCTTTCAAAGCAGCCATGGGTGAGGGTGATTTGGGTTGGTTCTGTGATGCTGTGGTAGGGCAATATTAACTCTTCCCTTCACACTGTTTTTAAGATATATCAACTAGTCTTGTTCATCTGCAACCCTAAACACAGCAGTAAGTCTAACCAAATTCCACGTGACTTGCTTAAGATTACAGGGTGATCCTATTAAGTGTGAGCCTGATGGCAGAAAAACCAATATACATTAGGCAATAACAGAACATTCATTGTTGTGTTCAATAATATAGGACTCCTTACAATGTATAGAATTTCTTTTTAGGTATCTAACAGGCTGCATTTCAAATTAAAGGCAAATGCAGAGAGTTATCAGCCTCTCTGTATTTTCTACTTACCTATATTTGGCATCTACAACATTACATTCTGGGAAAACCAAAACATACAGCTGTTTTTCAGAATAGAAGCAATCCTAGAATTGAGCATAATGATATCCATAATCTCTAGGCTTTTATTCTCCACCTAACAACTGCATGCAAATATTTGCTCTGTCAAGTGTAAGACAGACAAGACCAGCCTTCTGGGAGGGCACCTGAAGATCTTTGTATTTAACTTGCAGCAGACACTATTTGGCTTTTTGCTCTCCTTCAGGACTGCCACTGTATATACACTTATCAGGAGTAAGCCCCAGCAAATTCTGGGGGTTTACTTCTGGGCAAACATGCTTAGAATTGCACAGCACACATTGGTAATTCCTTTCCAGTGCAAGAGGAAAGAAGGAATTACTTGGATCTACACTCGTAGGAAATCCTGGACTTCCCCAGAATCCCCTTACTCATCTTTTAAGGCAGAAACTAACTAGAGCATCTAGCATAGTATTAGAGAGTAATAACCATGTTGGTCTGCAGCACAACAATTAAGATTCAAGTCAAGTAGCACCTTATTTCTACCATGCTAGTTAAATTTGAGTCCAGTAGCACCTTAGAGACCAAAAAGTGTATGCATGACACCCATGTGCATCCAAGGGTCCCCAAGGACTGGCTGGACATTAAGCAAGTGGTGGGGTGTGTGCCTATACAACACACAGACATTCAATACAGCTACAGTATAGCTGGTTTTCGGACTGCTTATACACCTGCCTTTATTCTGCTCCAAGTCACAGATTCAGCAATCTATGTAAAAGAAAAAGAGATTCCACACGTACAGAGCAAGTGTTTTTCATGAATACACAACCACTACCGCCATCAGCTTAAATTCCAAGCGCCTATGCATCAAGTTTTCTTGGAGCAATACCTTAAAATCAATGTTTGCCAAAAACTGTTTAAAGCTCACAAAAATATCTTAAGGCACAGGCCCACCTTTTATTTAATGTGTTTGATAGTACATAGAATATCCATTAGTGCAGTGCAATGACACAGGACATTATGGTAATCAATTAGTTCCTTTCATGGTGCAGTAGGGAAGAGTTTTCTTCCCAGTTTTACAGATATCAGATTTACACACACACACACACGCAAACACAAAATACCTGCATTTCAAGGATACTTTAGAAAACATAACATATAAAATGTTTAACCAAAGTGTCTGATGCCATAGGGAGAAAAGTGGTCAATTTTAACTTTAAGTGTAGAAGTTTATAGGTCTACCTTAGGAATTAAATTGTGACGATAATTCAGTAATTGAACTCTTATCTTCCACAAGAATGTAATGTAATTCCCAACCCGTAGACAGACTTTCCAGACATTTGAAGTACCCGATCACTTCCTTCAGCAGAGTTTGCAATTATTTTCTGATACACAGATTATGCTAGAGTTTTTTTTAAATGTCTGTTGGCCACTTCTGTTACAGAAAATTGCTTTATGTTAGCGACATACAACATCTGAGACAATACAAACTTCGGCCCATAACTCCACAATATCCACATTTACCATCTTGAGGACGCAACACGTAAAACTGGTCTTCGGCCTCCTCTGTTAGAAAGCAGTCCAGGGCCACAAGCATGCTGATCAGAGAAAGCATTGTCTTGTGAGCAGCATAGCTGAACCTTATAATAAAACGAAGTTTTCATCAAAACTGCTCAGAAGATGATACTTTTATCAGATGAGGCATTCATCAACATACAAATAGGTTTTATTTAAAAGCATAAAAAAATATATTCTAGTTCCAAGGTAAAACATTTTCAGTAGAAATATACAGGATCATGAGAAATCACAGACAAATTCTACAGTTAAGTTTGCACACAGGACCAGGTTGGCAAATGAGAAAAATGGGCTTAAAACCTGGATGTCATTTGTATACAAATGATGCAACTATGTTAAGTAACATACAAAAAGTCTAGTTACTTTTATAAAAGAGTTTTTATCTATGTGGCAACGTCTAAACATATATGACTGAATGGTTTACTGAGTGCTAGTGAGAGAAAGAATGATTTAAGTCACTTGTTTCTCACAGGAGTATGGTCAGGACTGAGGTGTAATTTCAACCCAAGACTGACTGGTTCAACATATAGTATCTTTAAGCAAACAGTTTGTTCATGCTTGCATCCCATTCTGGATGTTGAGCATGTAAATAGCAAAAAGCCATAACAAGATCTTCTAAGGTAGCATATGTTGGAGAAGATGGATGTTCTATCAGAATGAAAAATAGCCATACGGGCAGTTTCTATGTGTATGGAGGAGCATATAACAGAAGAGTAGTGTTTCTACTGTTATAGGAGTTACATAGCTACCACACTGGATTTGCAGTGTGTTTCAAAGCACACAAGAGTTTCCCCAGTGGATGCAAGGTCAGGGAATGTGCCATCCTTGGACATGCATGTATAAAGTTCTTACTGAATTATATAAGAAAACCCTTACGCATACATGAGCACACAATTGCATTGTCGTGCCCATGGAGCACCACATCAGGCTGTGATAATACAAACTTGCTATAAACTGTGTGAGCTCCAATTAAAATACAGACTGCACCTATAAGTACGTGAAAGACATTAGCTATTCTGGGACCATCCACAGCCTGGAAAACTAAGGATCAGTGTAACTTATTTTCCCTTCTATTGGTTGCTACTATATAGGGATTTTATTTAGTAGTAGTGGCACTTCTTGCTGCTTACCCTAGAACAGCCACATTGTTTTAATAGACACTTTCAGGATTGCAGTTTAAACATCCACCAGTCCCATCTAAAACAAAATGCCTCCACCTTCCGCTATCTAGGAGCTAACAGCAGGAAGGGTTAAAAGGGACAGGAGGGAAACTCGACATAAAAACTTGATCAACGCATGTCTAGGATCTGTAGGTTCTATATTCAATGGCCAGGACCCAATGAATTCTAAAACTAGTTCCAAGAGTCAAGGGGAGGGAGGAGCCTTAGACACCCCCCCTCTCTCATACCACACAGCAAACTGCTGGGGCCTGAAGGGGGTTTAAAAAATAGCCTGCGGTATTGGCAAGGGAATCAGCTTTCTCAAGTAAAAAAGAATTCCGCTGGGCTAGTACTGCAAGCTTGTTACAGGAGCACAAGGTCTCTGAATCCCAATCAGGATAGTTTTAACTGTCAACTATTAATTGTAACCAGGTATTTTAGCACATGATGGATGAATAATCATTGCCTATGGCTAACTATAAATTATAACAGGCATTAAATGCAAGGGCCTTTTCAGGAATTAAAAGCTTACACTATGAGGCAGAAACCGGGCCTAATTGGCTGAAGTTATGACAGATCTAAAAACGAAGTACAGTTTTGCAGGGGGATTGTGTGTGACATGCAACAAAGAACTCACAGCTGCTTATTACACTATGCAGTTACAAAACCTGACTTTCTTATAGATGAAGTGATCTACAGCTCTGGATCAGAAACATTCATTTTGAAGAACAATTAATAGTTCCATGGATCTCTAAACAAAGTAAAATGAAACTTTTTAGCACCTTTTTAAAAATCTACTTTTAAAACTTCCTTGAAAAGGCATTGGAAGTTACTCTGTATACAACCAGTTAACTAGTTTGGGTCTCTGATCAGGATACCATTTCTGCTAAATTAAGCCTTAAATAATTCTTAACACACACAATTGCTGAACTGGCAGTTTTCCATTGTGAAGAGATTAACTGATTTCATTCTTTTTTTCCTTAAAACAATGCCTTTAACCAGAGATAACATATCAGAAACTTAAAAAAACATTTAAATTGCTTCTGAATAAGAGAGACATTTCAGACAGTATAATAAAAACAGAAAATTGTGCAAACATCTAAAAATCCTAATACATACTTTCAGTTCTAATTAATTCCAGAAATTAAAGTTTCTAAGAACTTTTTAAAAACTACTTTTTACTGATTTAATGGAACTGTTACTTATAATTTTAAAACTTCAAATAAAGATGTGCCTGATCAATAATCACCCATATTATAGCGGTATACATAAGAATGAAACAAAAGAGAAATTATACATGGAAACTGTGAACATTATAATGTTAAATAAACTAAAATCATGATAAAATATTCTCACAAGTTTTGTATTGATAAGTTTTAAAATATATTATTTCAACAAGTGTTTTTCAGGCAACACAGCTGAATAGTCTCTCTCTTTGCAGTAACAGAATTTTATTTTTTAAATAATTAAAGTCTTATGTTAAAACAGTGTCCTCTGGAGCTATGGTTCTCTCACAAAAGTTTTGATTTCCTTTTTCTCGGTGATGTACCCTCTTCAAATTTTACCGCTCCATTGGCAAAGTTACCTGTAATATGAACAGAGAAAAGTTACAACACAGAACACTGCAGAACATGCACACATTGTAATATCACTCTAGAATGCTTAGTAGGGTTGCCAAGTGATTCTTTGCTGGGAGCGGGGGGCTCCCGGCTGGCGTCGGGTGTGCGCACACGCGCGTCACCTGGAAGTGACGCGGGCGCGGGGCCACGGCCTTACAAGGGAAACCCATAGGGTTTTTCCTTGTATGGCCGTGGCCCCACCCCCAGCATGCCCAGCGTGCTTGCATCACTTCCAGGTGACGCGCACGCCGGGGCGGAGTTCCCCCGGGGCCCGATTCCGCGGCGGAAATCGGGCCTCCGAAGCGGGGGTTTCCCTGCCCCCACTTGGCAGCCCTAATGCTTAGTATTAATACAAACCGGCATTACTGAGCTTGAACAAGAGAGAAAACTTGAACTTTCCAGAGAGAAAAGAATGTAAGAAATACACTGGACCAGTGATCCATCTAGTCTAACCAGTGGCCAACCAGCTGCTCTGAAAGGCCAATAACAGAACTCAGAGAGCAGGCCTTCCATTAGTGTTGCCATCATGCACTGATTATTAGGTGGTTTCCAGTTTTTGGATGTTAAGGCTCCCTTTAGACATCGTGGCTTGGATCGGGTGATTCACAAGTGGTAAGAAACAGACTTAGCACAATTCTGCTTGCACAAGACCTTGTGCAACACCTAGCCCTCTCCTACCTATATATTATAGTGCCCTGAAATCAGTTGCAGAAGATTTTGTGCAAGTTGGAACACCAGTTAGGATACAATAAGTTTGACTTAGTACAAATGGCTATCACAGACTTTTCCTTGCAGTTCTACTTCTGCAAGAGCTCTGGCACAACCAGAAATTTAACTCTGTATATAACCTTATGGCTAGCAGCTATTGATGGACTAATGCTCCAGCAATCTGTCTGCTTCCCTTTTCAAGTATCTATTTGCTAGTGGCCATCACTACATCTTCTGGCAGTGCATTCCACAATTTAATTACTCATCTACATTGAACCTATTTGCTCATTAAGTTCATTGGGTATCTGAGTTCTAGCATTACGCAATAGGAAAAGTTCTTTTTATCTGCTTTTTCTAGTTCATGCATAATTTCAAACACATCTATCATGTCCACCCTTTGGTGGTATCTTTTTTCTAAACACAAAAGCCCCAGATTCTTTAGATTTTCCTTGTAGAAAAGGTGGTCCAAGAGCTTAATCATCTTGACTGCCCTTCTCCTGCACTGCAGTACTTTTTTGAGGTACAGCAATCAGAACAGTGCACCATATTCCAAGAATGGCTACTCCCCCCCCCACAGAGGCAGTATAATATGGGTTATTTTACATGGTTTCCCCCAAAATCCTTAGTACGGTCCTGCCATTTTCACTGCGACCAATGGATATTTTCTTCATGCTATACACTACTATCCCAAGATCTTTCCCTTTCAGCCTCTGTCAGTTCAGACCCTGTCAGTGTGTATTTAAAGAAGAACAGAAAACACCTGTGAGCATGTTTTGGTCCTGTTACATAGAAGCAGCTTTTAGAGGTGCTGACTAGAGCTTAGGAGATCTTGCCCAATGTTAAAGAAACAGAATAGTATTATCCTATAAGTAAATGGAATGAAACTCCCAATGGTTGTTCTTTGTTCCTGAGGAAGGACCAGAAGTCTGAACACTGAAAATTACCTAGGAAAAGTGTTGGATATTTATCTTGTATGTTTATACTTTGGACTCTGTATTTACTATTATGGATCTTGTTGGCTTCTGTATTTTCCTATAAGGGATTATATGAATAGATTCATTTCAGACTATATATGCATTTCACTTTATTGAAGTCTCCTTTTGTATATTTTAATGGGATAGTCAGCTCACAGTTGTTTTCTGTTTTTCTTTGCTATTTCCTACTGTGTGTTGTACTGTTTGTTGTAGTGTGTATGTAAAAAGTTAGGATCATTTGTTCCAAACTACATCACTTGTACTTACTTACTTTGAACTTCATCTGCCACACTGTTGCCCACTCACCCAATGTTGAGAGATCTTCTTGAAGTTCGTTAAACAACTGTATCCTTCAAAATCCTATCTGCAATTCTCTAGATGCAGGCTCCTTCTCCCACTCACCTCTGCATATTTTTCTTTCTTCCCCTCTCCATGTGTCATGGCATCTTCTTCTGTTCACTAAAAGTAGCAATAACCATTCCTCCAGCAGAGGCTATACCAAACCTACCTTGCTTCACTCTATCTACTGCTTCACTCTGCCTACTGGTACCCCTCCCTTTCAGGGAGGACTGAAGGGAGGGGGGCAAGAGGATTGATCTCTCAGAGCCAGTGATCTGGCCAATATACTGATTCTACACCAAATAATGATACCAAAATAAAATAAGCCTATGTATTATCCTTCTTTTGACTTATGATAACATTGCTATAGTTTATTAATGGAATCAGTTCTTGGAATGGATCTCTTGGTCTTTCCTCAGCAGAACCCTGAAAAGCTTCTCCTAATGGTATCGACACCTTTAGGAACAGAGCAGGATGTACCTCACATGGTGGGGGTCAATTAGGGGCAAGCAGGAGGAGTGTTCCACCCCTAAACTCACAGGCACACTACTGCTTTGATTGTAAAACAGCTCATGCAAGCGAGGGTGTGTGTTGATTTCTGCCTATTCCCCCTTGAGGATTAGTCTGCCTCCCCATTCTACTTTTGTCCAATGCATCATCAAGGAGAGCTTTCTTGGAGAACAGTAGAGCTGTGATGAAATGGATCAGCCTTGGAGGGGACCTTGTTTATTTCATTTACACCCCAGCTTTCTCCCCAAGTAGGACCCAAAGCAGCTGACATTGTTCTCTCCTCCATTTTATCCTCACAACACCCCTGGGAGGATGTTCATAAGACTGGCCAAAGGTCACTCCAGCAAACTTCCATGGCAAATAGTGGCATGATATGGCAGGTATCCCGTCCCCCAGCTCTTCAAACCCAGCCCCAGTGCATCATGTTATTTTACTTTTCTGTTAGATTCAATGTCATCATATTTTACACTTACTTTATTAATTGACAGAATCCACCCTGAGTCCCAGTTACTATAAATGGACTATAAATGAAAATAAACTTTTCCCGGTGGTAGAATTGCACACTTCAAAGACTACACTTACCTCTGTTTGGTTCCTTTTTTGCTGGTTTACTCTTTGTGTTGGTTGCTTTTTTCTTAGGAATTTGATTCTGTACATGTTCTCTCCATTTCTTTAACTGAAAGTTGATGAATTTCCACATCATCCAAGCTTGAGTCAAACAAATTGCAGCCAGACAGCCAATTCTGAAAAAAAAAGTTTTCAAAAGTATACATACACAGATAGATTGTTACAATGCATTGTTACAACTGCAGACACTGAACTAGCTATAAATTCTGAAATATTAGAAATAATGGATCAAGTCGAAAATAATGGATCAAATTGCAACAAGTTACAGTGGTGAAGAGAAATTTGGAAAGGTCTGCAGTAACATGTGGGAGTACTCCAAAAAAACAAAGCTGTTTGTGAGATACACCTGTCGTGATCTTTGTCAGCAGGACTTTTTACTGACTTTGTTCCTCTACCATTAACAGCAGTCTGATATTCCTGGACCTGTCAAATATAACAAAAAAGGAATCGCTAATATTCAGAAACAACATTCCTCTGATTTCTGAACACATCTCAAAACAGACAATGGCTATGAACATCTCAGGGCTGCCTAGCTGGACTAGTGACTTAGACCTCTGACTGGGTCCAGAAGAGCTATTGTTTGTTATGACTACTTAACATCTACAAGGTAAATGGAAAAGAAGGCTCCAAAGAAAACTTATTTAGCCAGTTCCTTCAGCCATATTAATAAATGTAATATTTAAAACACTAATAAGAATAAAGCTTTATACCTAATAGTAAGTATGTTGAAGTTTCCTTCTGCTATGGAAAGACCAGGATTTTCTGCTCTTGCCAAACCAAATCCAAATGTGAGAACTGACAATGTTAAGGTCAGGAGACGAGCCATTACAAAAAGTAGAGCCCAAAGGGTAAATCTGCAGAGAAAACCATAATTACTTTAGAATGCCTTTAACAAACACCCTGAAATCTCAGATATATACAGCTTCCTGAACACTATTACCTATTTGAAGATAATGGCAGTCATTCAAAACAGCTCCTTGGAAAAACTCTTACGCTTATGTGGGTGCTCTTTCCTGAAGAGCAACGGTACCACAAGTTTATTTTTAAATTTATATTATACATAGTTCACCTTTTTCATTGAGACTCAAGGCAGATTACAGGAAGTAAGTCAGTGCAGTCAATTAAATAAGGCATCTGATAACAGTAATAGGACTAAGATTACAGAAATCTGAAAGCAAGGTATAAATACTTACCATAATAAACATTAAGAAGGCCAAAAAGTGGCGTTACATAGGTAGGTAACAATGCAGTGACAGCAAGATAATATACAGATAATACATACTATACACAGTAGTATAGCTTTCAGTCCATTCCCTTTATTTAATCACTTTCTTGAACCTTACTGCTTTTATAAAATGCTCTCCTAACAACATAGTTTGTGGAATGCAAGAAGCATGGGGGCCTTCCTGACCTTCTCAGGCAGGCCAGTCAAAAAGGGGGAGGCCACAAAAGATAATGCATGTGAACAGGTAGTTGTTGATCTTGCCTGCACAATGGTACCTGCAGAAGGCCTCGGTCAAATGAGCGAAGCTGCTGGACAGGGAATGGGGGAGAAAAATCCAGTAGATAAGAGAATCCAAGGGCTTTATATGTGAAAATCAGTACCTTGAATTCAACTAGATAGCTGATAGGCAGCTGACAGAGTGATTGCAGAAGAGGTATAGCATACATGCTCCACCTAGCTCCTGATAACTAGCCAAGCTGTAGATTTTTGTACCAACCAGAGTCTTGAAATCGATTTCGTGGGCAGACTGATGTAAAGTGCATTACAGCAGTCTCATCCAGATGTTACTGTGTCATAGATCTAGGTGGCCACATTGGCCGAGTCTAGGCAGGGGCCCATCTTCCAGGCTAAACAGAGTTGGAAGAGAGTGTTTTTGCAGCTACATTAACTTGCTTTCCCAGAAATAATTCTAAGTCTAATACAACTCCTAGGCCTTTAACCAAATCAACTGAGTCAGAACGGTCAGCTGAACTCTACTGAAAGCAAGAACGATTCAGAAGATGATATGATGCACATATGCAATTCCTTGCATATGCATAAAGTGATCGCCTAATCCCAATTAGGACAGCAGGAACGACCTGAAGGCTTGCATGCTCCTCCTCTCTCACAAGGGCATTCTATCTTCTTTTTCTATTCTGGGCATTTTTGAGATTCGCATTATGTCTATACTGATCACAATTTGCAGCACTGCTTCTGACTATTCCTGCAGAATGAAACAACCATAACACCAAATGATAACATTTAAATGGAAAAATAGGGAGGAATGCCACTCCTTATATCATTCTGGAGGACCCGCCCACTCCACCCTCAGGAACGACTTCTCAGAAGGAGCAAATGGAAAAGAGGACGTTGGCAAGCTTTTCTCTCTTTTTTTGTTATTGGGGGGGGGGTTCTGTCTGTATGTGTGTGCACACACATGTGTCTGCACCTGGAAGTCACGTTGACCTCTGGTGACTGACCCCTACTGGGGTCCTGGAGGATATTCAGAGAGGTGGCTGAATAAAGCCCGCCTCTGCCCTCCCGGCTTGGTATTCCAAGGAAGTCTCCAAGTACTAACCACAGTTAACCCTGCTTAGGTTCCGAGATCTGATGAGATCGAGCTTGCCAGGCCTATCCAGGTCAGGGCAGCAAGCTTTTTTTCTCTTGAGCCAGAACTCCGTTTGTTCTGGTTTGAATCTTAGCAAGTATGTTCTTTTAACAACTGAACAAAGTCTAAGACAACTTCTGAGTGAAAATGTCAGAAAACATTGACACCTATTATTTTCAAGTAGCATTTGGAAGCAAAGAAGAGACTTCATTAAATGCTGAAGGTCGAGATGAAAGGGAAGGTGTTTGCCTGACTTTGTGACTCTGCTTTTAAGAACTTCATTTGGTGCAACAGAGTGAAATAGTCTTTCGCTTTCCCAAATTCATCTGTGCTACTGTATGGAAGAGATGACCACCACAGCATGTAAGAGGACTGGTTTGGGGTGAGAAGAAGAATTGTGAACGGACACTCAGCCTCCTTGATTTTCTGTACTAACAGTCTGTGCTTTTAATGGGGTACATAATGCCTACGGTGCTCAAAGGAAGTTGTTACCTTGTAGGTGATAATAATAGTAATAAAAACAAATTACCCTTTCTGTTTATTCTCATCGCTGAAGTAGAAAAGGCGGGAGGCATGAAAAATCAGTTCCACAAGGTAATGAGGCACCAGCAAAATTAGCCCCAAACGTTGAAGACTGGAATATTACAAAGAAACATTTATTTCAAAATTTTATTCTGAGCAGTCATTAGTAACAAATTAGGCTCTGTGCATTTAGACAGAATATACAAAGAATTTGCTGAGCAGTAGGGAGCTCTGTATTCGAACCACTGCTCAGCCACAAGCACAGATAGCAGCATAATTCCCAAAATATAACATGGACATATTCACCTGAGAAAACAGTAAACTGCATGAATGATACATTAACAGCATGTCACTCTCATCCTAAAAAACACATACAAATTAAGTCTATAAATACTTACTTCAATACATAGGCACCCGATATATGGGCAATATAAAGGCAAACATAGTGCAACTGTCTGGGAATATCTTCCTAGGATTACATAAAAGAAAGAAAAAAGATCTTTAAAATACAGGATCTTAGTAGAATACATGGTAGCTTTCCTTATTCTCAGCTCTTCTGATAAGTCTGAATACAAATTTATAGCAATTTCCCACAGCGACTCACAATTAAATCGAAAGCAATGACACAGCAACAGATAAACAAGCATTCAGCACTCCCAACAGTAACATATTTATTGCTTTACAACTGTTGACCTTATAACCTTAACTTGTTATTTAGTTTTTCACTTTGTATAACTTAATCATCATCATGTTACATGTTAATTTGCTGTTAAGTCCCTGTCTATAAGTTTAGAACCTCATCTACCATTCCAATGTATTTGAAAAAACGTGTCTTGCCCACGAAAAGCTCATACCTTGATTAAACTTTTGTGCTTTTAAAGGTGCCACTGGACAACATCAACCCTATCACCAAAATGGTGTATCCTATTTCCTGACCTTGCAACCTTATTCTGAAACATCTAAAAGTCTTCCAAAGTACTGCCACATTAACAGATCACAGAAATCTAACCCATTACCAGAGCATGTTAAATGTGGTGACAATATCTTTGTTAAGAACAGACTGCAGAAGCATCTCAGCATAACTGATAAAGGGCACTCTGCATCTCAGATACCACTTGAACAGCTAACAAAGGCTGGATCCAACAGCTTCCCATGCTTGAGCCTGCTCTCTAAGGGTGGTAGTGTTGATATCCCTATGTTCTGCTGATCATCGCCTTCTTGTACTATTGAATCTCTGAGCTGCAGTATGCATTGGTTTATTAGCATCATCCAAACTGTTACCAATACAGACTCTTGTGGCGAACATCTACTGTCACCCCCAGATATGATAAAAAGTAGAGCTCAATGCTATCAGCATGTAAACGACATCTCATTCCAGAATTCCAAACTACCTCATCTCACTGTTTCATGTATACGTTAAACAGCATAGGGGCCAAGATACAACTCTGAATATGACAGCACATTATAGAAACAATCCCTTCGCACCACTGGCTGCTCGAACCTTATCTAACATGTAGAGCTGAATATCAATGAATAGATCTTCTACGCTGTCTTGGACAAGCAGTCCAGGAGTTCAATATGAGCGATCCAAGAAAATACCATTGAGTTTTCAAGGCAAGAGATCTTCAGGGGTGGTCTGCCATTGCCTGCCTCTGTATAGCAATCCTGGGCTTCTTTGGTGGTCTCCCATCTAAATATTAACCAGGGCCAACCCTACTTAGCTTCTGAGATCTGATGAGATCCGGCTAGCCTGGGCCATCCACATCAGATAAAAGGAAATGTACAGGGTTTAATTCCCCATTTTTCTGGACTGGGTGGATCCACATAATCAATGACATCCAGTTGTGCATGGAATTGAGGTGAGGAGGACTAGTAAACAATCAATTGTTGGAGCAGTAATTCATATCCAAGGATTTCTTGAGCAGTGGCCAAACGACCCCCTCCCCTCTCAGCCCCTGCATTGGCCTGGGTGACTCCATCTTTGCTACACGCTGGTACTTAGTTGCCCTGAGTCTTAGGAGAGGACAGTGTTAGATGCTCTCAGAGGAACTTTCTCTCTCTCATGCCTGTTAGCAGCGCTTATCTTCAAAGCCTGAGTTGTTGCTCCCCCCCCCCCCCAACCTGGCTCATCCAAGTGTTTGGGATAGCTTAATTAATCATTCTTTGACTCACAGCCAGCACTTAGGGTATAAGATGTGTAGTTTTAGTCATCTCTGTGGTCCCAAGGTTTGCCTAAGTTTGTTGTGCATGTGCGGTGCTTAAGGCTAGCTGATAGAAGCTTAGCCTACATCTTCTGTAACTTTGATGTGTTATTAAAAATCTCCTCGTAAGTAAATCTGGATCTCTCATATCGTTTCTTTGGGAATTTCTAAGAACCTATGAAGCCCCTGGCCAGTAACACCCCCCCAATCAGTTATCAACCAACAAGAGCAAAGTAATATGCTTGACTTCTCCATGAAACTGGTCCACACACTCAGGTTCAAGAACCAAATTAACCCAAGTAAATGAGACTAGTTGGTTCTACCTTAATATATTGTTACTTCATTGAATCCAAAGTGTAATTCATGTTAGAATAGATGCAATTTTATCAAACTAATGTTTTGTGACAATAGGTCTGTCAATTCTTCCCTAGTTGCCTGAATAAAGTAGGTGTCTCTCCATATAAGTTCTATCACAAAATCACTGAGTATCAAACATTAGCAGACATAGCATTACCTGCAAGCAAGGACAATTCAGTGCATTAGATTTTTCCCACTTCACAACCACTTAATTCCACTTATTGTTAAGGATATTTGGGGGATGGATTTTGTCCCCTGCCTATTCCTCTTAACTGTTCCTTAGCTGTGCCCACCATCTATTTTGTTAAAGTTTCCTTTGCACAATTTTATGTTTTATATTATGGAATCTTAATACTAGAGATAAAATGAAACTAAAAAAGACTGAAGATTGAATTTATACCTTTCTAATTTTTTGGAAGTAGAGTTCTGGCAGTGCATGAAGCCAGTAGGCAATCTGGCAGATATAGAAGAATTTTACCTGAAAGCTAAAAGAAAAAAGACAGGGAGATTACTACTGGTAAAAAATAGGAATTTGGCTCAAAATATTTTGTCAGTTAACCTGCAGCTTAACCTTATGCCCAGCACTGCCAAGTGAGTTGGGCAGCAGTGGCCAGTATATCTGCCACTTTTACAGCCAGGTGCTGCTGTGCAAACCACATGGCCAGGCAGGCGTGGTGGGTACCACCTTGTGAATCGCCTGGGCAATACCGCACAATTCACCCAACATGTACACTTCTTCTGTGTAGGCACAGTGCTGACAAGCGGCAATCATGTGGAGGCAAGCCATCATGCTCACTCTCCCTCTCCCAACATGCAGTGGGATCATGTGCTCAGGATTAGCCACATCATGGACTGTAAACAAGTGGAACTGTGAACTGCAAATGGTGAGGGTCTACTGAATCATACTACTGTGGTTCAAGCAATCCCGTGGTTGGAACATCTTTCTTACAGAAGAAGATAACTGTTAGGTCACCAAACTAAAAAGAAGATACTGTAGGATACATTATAGACATTTATTAAACTATGTGATGTGGACATTGACATGAAATTATTACACTATTTCTTTAATATGAAAACCACCTAGGAGGTTATCTCCTCCCACTGATGGGGAAGCAGAGGGTAGCAGAGAGATTTACGTGTTCATGTAATCCAGTGATTATCCACAAATTGATAGGCTGTTATAGTGTACTATCCTCTTTATTTTCGATGAGGACTGAGGCTAAAAGATATTGACTTCTAACAGATCTCTTAAACCCTCAGACTTCACAACACAGGTCTAATGAAATCAGATCATACAAAAAGGTATATACTATTGCACAGAAATAATATCTCAAGTTGCAACACAGGTAAATATAACTAAATCTCACCCCTACTACCCTCGAAACTCAAAAGCCAGCTCTCCTCTTTATTGTTATATTGTGCTCCATTCATCTGCATGAATGCAATACAAGCATCCCTTAACACCTCAACAGTGGGAAACTGAGATCTCAGATAAAATCAGAAACTAGAGAGGAGAATGTGTTACTCCTGCTTTTTCTATCTCTACAGGTTTGGGCAAACTGAATAGAGAAGGATCATTCGCTTTGAAAATAAAGGCCACATATGTATGCTACAGTGATGAGCAGCAAACTCAAAAACAAAAATACTTCATTTACGAAACACAGCGTAACAGTAGCTAAGAAATACTTCTTTTACGAAACACAGCGTAACAGTAGCTAAGACACCACTAACATTTCCTAGCTAAGCTTGTAAGCTAGGTAAGACTTCAAGTACTTTTTAACTGCCAAGGAACTCTGTTTGCTTAGAGTTACTTTCATCTTGGAAAGTTAATGAAACAGTTACAGAAAAGTAAGATTAACTGTTTTTTTAATAAAGGTTAAGAGCTGGGATTGGCCTTCTTCTCTTGCTATCAGATGTAACATATGCACATGCTGATTGGCTTATTTGCACTTATGTTGATTATCTCATATTTAGTTATGAACTAATCAGTTATTTAAATAATAACCACATGATTATGACAAAACAGATTTTAGAGAAAGATTTTTTTCTATAAATTTTAATAAAGGTTAAGAGCTGGGATTGGCCTTCTTATCTTGCTATCAGATGTAACATATGCACATGCTGATTGGCTTATTTGCACTTATGTTGATTATCTCATATTTAGTTATGAACTAATCAGTTATTTAAATAATAACCACATGATTATGACAAAACAGATTTTAGAGAAAGATTTTTTTCTATAAATATACTATTGTGAAAAGCAAATCAGATTTCTCTGGATTGGAGTCTCAGAAGAAGACTAGGTGAGATTTCTGGATGTGTAACTTGGGTTTTTGATAATCCCTAAAAGCAGTGATACAAAAGCTTAAATCTGATTTGCTATTACTTGCTATAATATAGATTCACGTGGGTAGCTGTGATGGCCTGAAACATCAGAACAAAGTTTGAGTCCAGTGGCACCTTTAAGACCAACAAAGTTTAATTTTGGGTATATGCTTTTACCCACAATTAAACTTTGTTGGTCTTAAAGGTGCCACTGGACTCAGACTTTGTTCTATTGCTATAATATGATTAAGCAATGCTAGAACTTTGTAATTGTTGGGTTAATTTTTTTATTTGGTTGAATTTTTTTGTCTTGTTCCATAAAGAGAATAATTTCTTATCTCAATAAAAGATAAAAGTTTCTACATCTTCTATGTCTGGTTTGCGGGTTACATTACAAAGAATCAAACTCATCCCCTTACTCTTTTGTATTATCAGAATTAAAGGCTGATAACCACTGGAGAACTCCAGACAACTCCTGGAGAACTCTGCTGCTAAACCATTTACAGAGGCAAAGTCTTTGGAAAATGTTTAGTTTATATCCTCTAATTGGATACAGGAGGGAATCTCTTGTTACAGCATATCAGTCTACAATAATCACTGCCACATTCTGATAGCAATCTGCATAGCTTAAAAAAAGAATTATATAAACACTTGAAAGATAATAGAAATGTAATGGTCAGATGAGTTGGATTGCCAAATACTTGGGGATAAACAACAGGCCATGCATATTGCCACCATACCCTGCATGCACAATTTGAAACAACTGCCTGTAGGCAAGATGGATCATTGATCAGAACAAGCATGGCAATTTTTGCCATGAATAATTCAGGATCTCAGTGCAGGGCAGAATTTGGCAAAGATTATTTAAACTCTAGTCTTCCAAGTCTATTTTGAAGGAGAAAGGTTACTTATGTCAGAAAGTTGATTCAGCTAGCGTCCCCCCTCCAAACACACACAAAGACACCAAATCAGATGAGGCAGTAAAAGACTTACAACATTCGAGAATTAGGGTAATCCTTCCACAACAGAGTTGGATTTGTTGCAAATTCTTCCTAAATGGGGGGGGCCTCCAAACACACACAAAGACACCAAATCAGATGAGGCAGTAAAAGACTTACAACATTCGAGAATTAGGGTAATCCTTCCACAACAGAGTTGGATTTGTTGCAAATTCTTCCTAAATGGGGGGGAAAATAAGAACATAAGAGAAGCCAATGTTGGATCAGGCCAATGGCCTATCTAGTCCAACACTGTCACACAGTGGCCAAAAATACCAGGTGCCATCAGGAGGTCCACCAGTGGGGCCAGGACACTAGGAGCCCTCCCGCTGTTGACCCCCCCCCCCAGCACCAAGAAGACAGAGCATCACTTGCCCCAGAGTCCCTATCTATA
>NW_015160238.1:124093-153379 GCF_001447785.1 Gekko japonicus
AAAAGGACTTGTTCTTTTATCCCGTGACTATTGAGCTTAGTTAGGAGCCTTTGATGAGGAACTTTATCAAAAGCTTTCTGGAAGTCAAGGTAAACAACATCTATTGGGTCCCCCTTGTCCACATATTTGTTCACTCCCTCAAGGAACACTAGCAGGTTAGTGAGACAAGATCTTCCCTTACAGAACCCATGCTGAGCCTTCCTCAACAGGTTTTGTTCATCAATGTGCCTACTAATTCTTTTTTTAATAACAGTTTCCACCAACTTACCCAGTATGGACGTCACACTGACTGGCCTGTAATTTCCCGGATCTCCTCTGGAACCCTTTTTAAAGACGGGAGTGACATTAGCTACCTTCCAGTCCTCAGGACGGGAGGCAGATTTTAATGAAAGATTACATATTTTTGTCAGGAGATCCACAAGTTCACATTTGAGTTCTTTCAGAACTCTCAGATGTATACCATCTGGGCCTCGTGATTTATCAGTTTTTAAGTTATCAGTCATAGGGCCTCCTTTCTCATCATCTCAATCTGACTCAGGTCTTTCAACACCCCTCCAGGAATCAGTGGTTCTGGAGTGGGCAAGCACTTCTCATCTTCCACAGGAAGACAGAGGCAAAAAATGTATCCAGCTTCTCAGCCATTTCCCTATCATCCTTCATTACTCCTTTTACCCCTTGGTCATCCAAGGGCCCCACTGCCTCCCTGGCTGGTTTCCTGCTTCAAATGTATTTGAAGAAAGTTTTATTGTTGGTCTTTATGTTTTTTGTTCTATGCTCCTCATATTCCCCTTTTGCCTGCCTGATCACAGACTTGCATTTTATTTGCAACAGTTTGTGTTCCCTTTTATCAACCTGAGACTAGCTTTCCACCGCTTAAAGGAATCCTTCTAACCTTTTACAGCTTCCATTACTTTGTTAACCATGCAGAATTTTTTCTATACCTATTTGTGCCTTTCCTAACCTGCGGTATATATTTTTTCTGAGCTTCTAGGATTGTAGTTTTAAATAGTCTCCAAGCTTTCCCAATGGTTTTGACCCTTTCTACTTTTCCTTTCAGTTTCTTCCTCACATGTCCACTCATATCAGAGAAGTTACTATCTAAGTCTACAGTTGATATTTGTTATCACTGTATTTTGTTGTTTTTACTGTAAAAATAAAAAAAAACTTTAAGTAATAAAAAAAGTTAAAAGTGGTTGTGTCAGTATTTTTGGGCAACTCCCTATTTATACAAATGCTGAACTCAATAACATTATGGTCACTGTTCCCAAGCGGTGCAATCACTTTAACATCTCTCACCAGGTCTTGGGTGTTACTTAGGACTAATATAAAGTTAAAAAAATATTTTGGACTAGTGTACATTTAAAATAAATATCAGAGAAATAACTTGACTTACTTACTGCAGACAAAATGCTTGTTCCCCAGACAAATGAAAACAAGTAGAAAAATGCTAGTTGTCCTGATTCGTTGAATTTGCTATGCTTTGTTTTTGACAAGTGGAGACGTCTATTAATTTTCTAGAAATTGAAAAAGCATAATACATTAGGAAATGCATGACACTCTTTATTCACTATAATACATTTGCCTTAGAAACCAGTCTAAAAATTCTACTGTATCAGTATCTCTTAATTGCAGCATTTACGTTTCAATATTGCAAGTCTCTAAATAGGTCCTGCCATTTACTTGTTACTATTAGTCAAGTCAGCTCTATGAATGAGAGCCACAACAGATCTATCCTTTCATATTAATTGCCACAGCAGCCCTCCAAACACATTAAACATTTTTGTTCACATGATAAGGTAACATGCACAGCAGACTCACTACAATGTGACCCAAGCTGGTCACTGCCTCTCATATGCAGTAGAGGTAAAGGCTGATCACAGTCAGCAGGCCTAGCAGACTCCTACGTAGCCACGCAGATGTGGAAGTCCCAAAGGAACTGTGAAATGGCGGCACAGTAAGCAATGCTTTTCCATCATCCCCCAAGCAGATGCTTTCCTATCACCACCCTATATTGGCATAGCTGCACAGCGGCCAGGAGATTGACCTAAAGAATCCTAAGATCTAAATTAATTTATTGTTTAATTATTTGCATCCAGCTTTTCTCCTCAGTGTGGACTCAAAAAAGAGAAATACAATGATCTATAAAGAAAACTAAACAAAACCCGGGCACTAGATGGGATGACGACAACAGCATGTCATTGCACACAGTACCCTTTTACTCTTCCTGTTTTCATTAAACATCATCACAACAAGAAGTTGGTACTGGGGAACTGCACACCATGGTACATACCCCTGAAGTGCTATCTTCCATACTCTATGGTTACTGGCACTGATGTAGAGATATTTCTTCAATGGGTCTTGGTTCTGCGTGTGTGATTGCTACACTCTCCTAGAGGTTAGCCAGGGAAGGTGAGGAAGTCATGACTCAACTGGCTTTCCCAGTTTGGGTGTTGCATTAGATCACACCAGGAGTAGATTGTAGATTTCAACACCTGGCATCAGCTGCACAGGGCAGTTCGGGCTCTATGCTACTTGCTCACTGTGAATCATTCCAAAGTTTTCTGTTTGAGAAATTCATTCTGCAGTTCTGAGACTTTATGCAACTGTTTGAGCTAGGTTTATAAGATTATGCATGGGACAGAGCAGGTAGAGAAAGAGGTACTTTTTTCCCTTTCTCACAATACAAGAACTCATGGGCACTCAATAAAATTGCTGAGTGGTCAGGTTAGAATGGATAAAAGGAAGTACTTCTTCACCCAAAGAGTGATTAACACATGGAATTCACTGCCACAGGAAGTGGTGGCGGCTATAAGCATGGACGGCTTCAAAAGGGAATTATATAGGCATATGGAGCAGAGGTCCATCAGCGGCTATTAGCCACAAGATATAGATAGGGACTCTGGGGCACGTGATGCTCTGTCTTCTTGGTGCTTGGGGGGGGGGGGCAACAGCGGGAGGGCTCCTAGTGTCCTGGCCCCACTGGTGGACCTCCTGATGTCACCTGGTATTTTTGGCCACTGTGTGACAGAGAGTTGGACTGGATGGGCCTTTGGCCTGATCCAACATTGGCGTCTCTCTCTTATATTCTTATGTCTTACTTAACAAATGAGGATACCTGCATAACACCTATATAGAAGTAAGAATGCCTATATAGCACAGTGTAAGAGCCCCCTCCTGTGCAGTTGCCCTTCCCCATGACAGGAGATGTCATGCCTTCCATGTTGGGGCTCCTCAAGCCTCAGAATTGGGGAAGACAGGACACCAACTGAGCACTGCAGGTCCCTCCTTTCCTCCTCTAGAATAGCGCTCTGCCTCCTCTCCAGCATTGTGCTACCTTGAAGAGCCAATCATTCACCCAATAGCCTCTACACCTGCATCTGGCCCAGTCTTCCCTGTTTCCCCAGTCCAGGTGTCCTTCTTCAATCATCTGCTGACTGGCTTTTTAGGTAGGTAGCCTTTTTTCTGGTGCCCTTCCTACCCTCCAATGGCTGCAGACCAGGTAGGTACCCCATCTCTGGGGTCTTGTTGGGGGGCTGGGTGGGGTTTTTTGATCCTGGGCGCAGGCTCATTTTGGGACAAACGGCCAATTGGAATACATACTGTTTTACTTACAAGATTTTTGATTTAAAATGTACCTTAAATCAATAGGTTGCCAAATTGAATTTAGAAACTGGCATACTGATGACACATGGCACAACCTACCAAGCTGCTGTCTATTCATGTCAAGAGGGCTTTACAGGAACCCTATAAAGTTAATGTCACCTGCAATGTACCAAAAGGGCAATCACAGTCATTTTATAAAACCAACTGACATATCCAATACAATTTTGTCTAATTTACAAAGTTCTATGACACAAAACTCTGTACCTCACAGTCACCTAATGCAATTTGGTCTCTTAAACTGAGCAGCCCATGTGGCACTGCCTTCTGGCCTGTATTCATCTGACTGCTCAACAACAGGGCCTGCGACAAGTGGATCCAGCATCTTCAAGGCACAACACCCATCTTAAGCACAGATCTGAAACATTTTGTAAAGAAATCCTGGCCCCACAATTAGGTGGGGAAGACAAACAAGGGTTACAGTCTGATTCTGGAGGCTCTCTCCAAGTGAACTGCCAGTTACGGCCTTATGCAATCTATGCAGAGGAGCTCTTCCCCAACTCCCATATCAAAATGCAAACCTGCTTATTCACCTTGCAAAGGGATCCCAAATATAACTGACCAAAATCTGGAGTATACTGCTTTTACCCATAATAATTAGTTAACAATATAGCTGGTAACATAAGACTTTCTCTGTTTATTAAACTTTTAGAAACAATATCAAAAATGCACAACATCCAACATATCCACACCCATGCAATAACTGTAAACTTACATCTAGTATGTATTCCTGAATCACTGCATGCAGAATAATGGCTATAAGCATGTAGAAAAAGATGGTGGCCATGTCTTTTGGACCATACTCATAGAAATGAAGTGGCTCAGGCCGGTCATCTGAAAATGTACAATATTGCTATTACAACAGTATCCAGCTGTACTTAAGAACACAGAAAGCAAAAGAAAACACTTAAAAATAAATGTTCAGTAGTAATGTATATCCTAAACAGTCTGCTACAATAAAATTTTGTTCTCTATTCTGAAAAACTTTACTAAATACTTGAACCTACATAATATTATAATTTATGGAGAGGTCAGCATAATCTGTCCTAAGAATGTATTGAACGATGTAGCAAACCTTGAACACTTGGAAGTACTCAACACACAGCAATTATCATCTGAGATTAACTACATTCTAAAAACTAGAGTTGCTTTTCTATGGTGTTATTTAGTTAGAACGAAAGCTGCTTGCTGCATATTAGAGTTAAATATAATCTCAACGTAAAGGTTTTGACGTCTGCTAGGTGACTGATTTTGAGATATTTACAACTTCATGTAAATTTGTATGTTCACAGAACTGCTGGGCTGGAAGGGATTCAGCGTACTTGAAATACTGTAGTTAACGTTAAGATAAGATAGTACAGCTTCCACCATGAAAATCAAAATGCAGTCTAAGCCTTTTAACCTAAAATTGCCCTGCACCTGGAAAATAGTTCACTTGCACTCTCTCAGTGTCTCACATGCTTGGAACTCTTTTCCAGTATTCCTAGCACTTCCTTGATTTCAAATCCTTATGCAAAATCCACATTTTCAATTAAAAGCCATTGTCTTAAACCCCTACTCTCTACTGGCAACTTGAACAAGGCCTAAGTATGCCTAACAGGGGACAGATATAAGCCAATGTGGTTGCACTTGCTGCTTCCATTTCATCTTTCCCATCTTCTCACTGCATCCTCCAGCACTATAGAGATAAGCTTTTTGTAGGAAGGGATGTCTTTCCTCCCTCTTCCCCATTATTGTTTTGATTACTTTGTAACATCCCACAAGCAATGACATACCACAGAACTATAGAGACTGGGTTGCCACCACTCCATTCAGCTAAGTATGGATTATTCCTCCATCCCAAGAAATCTTCTGTGTGAAGGAGGGCAGCAGGATATAGTGCAATAATGGATTGGATCGAACAATCCATCAGTAGAAGGAAGGTGCTGGTAGACATGGATTTTTGCTGCATTCTCCTCTCCACAGCTGTCCCTTCTAAACCCAGGAACAATGACTGCAGTACGGGTGTGCGCTTGGTATATCCAAATAAATACCCAAAAAATATATTCTCTGTAATTTTCGAGTATTTATTCAGCCAATTCAGACAGATTAAGAGAATCTGATTTGGCTACCAAAATAGCTGCACTGAATAAAAGCCAATATTATTTGGCTTTTATTCAGGTGCGGCTAGAAGGCATTTAAAGAGACTGTGGTTCATTTGCTGAGTCACACTGCTGTGAGTGAACTCAAAAGGCATTTAAAGTTTAAATGCCTTCTGAACTCCACAGGGTATAATGGAGCTGAATAGATTCAGGTTTCCCAAATATTTACCTGAATACAATACCAATACTAGGATTTGGGAATATCAATATTTTTCAGGTGCAATATAGTCCCAAATCAGAAAAATGCTGATTTTTTTTTGCACACCTCTAGACTGCAGGACCTGTGTGGAGGTCTGCAGATTGCAGAGCTGCAGACAGGAGGGGAAAAGGAGTGAAATCACCCCTCCTCCCTTTTCAATCTGCAGAGCTGCACCCCTGCTGACAGCTCTGCTGAATTCAACCTATTAGATAAATTATTAGTGTTAAGAAACATCAATATTGTATTACTTCAAAAGGTATAACAAGGACAGAGTATAAAATATAGATATATGCAATTACAGGTATATTCTTACCTGTAGTATATGTAACATTGTACTGAACTGTGATAAACATGATGGCATATCTGGCTGTAACCTGAAATTTAAGGTAACAAAAAAAAAATACAAATATTCAAACTGTGGTATTTTGAATATACATCTCAGTAACACTGGTCCATAACATGGGTTTTTAAAATAGCTACTAATAGAGCCATCGTAAACAGAGCTATACCAGAGGCAGACTAGGAGATTAACAAGGCCCAGGCGCAAGCCAGGCTGAATGGCCCCTGCCTTAGGCTAACCCTATTCAGTGCAGACGTGGCCAGCAGTGCCAACAATGGGTATCTATTGTCTCCTCTTGCACCGTCACCAGCTGAGCAGACACCCATCACTGACACCACAGGCTGGGTCTGAGGCTGGTGGCCCCTGCAGTGCTGCCAGAGCTACTGGTGCTTAGTCTCTGCTTGCTTCTGGCTTCAGCAGCCTTCCAGCCCATTGGGAATGTGCCCTGTAAGTTAATGGTCACACTATCCCTGCATTTGAATCAATGGGTTTAGAAAGATGTAACTTTGCTTGGAATGGCACTGCAAATCTTGCTGAATTTGTGTACACAAAGGATTGCATCAGTGGACTACACCAAAGGGTAATGTAAATGCAACACTAGCAGTCCTTTAACTATGGGTAAGATATTAAGATCAAGGGACTGATCTTTGGTTATGGTTAGTCATAACATTTGCACTGATGTTAACCACATGTAAGGCTATGCAGTATTCCTCAAAATATCAGAAACTAGGTTCAAACCTGATTAAGAGCAAACCCACTTTCACATCAACAATCTCAGTGCAGAATTAATAATAATAAACAGGTAAACCCAGTGCTCTGCAGAAAAGACAATGATAAGTCTGCAACCTCCTCCCAGTCTCACAACTATGTGTGATGACAGGATAAATCTGTGCCAGTCCACAAACATAAAATGCACAAATATCTCAAATTTATGCTAACTTGTGCATTTCTGTGTATAATAAAGAAAGCACCGCATTACATTTAGTCCTGCATATCCTGAATTATATAGACACAGCTCCTCTGTAGATGAAATCTTAAAGATTAATTCCCTCTCCAACAATGAAATCTTATACAGAGTTACTCCAGGATAAGCTCACTGATTTCAACAAGTTTAGACTAGAGTAATTCTGCATAGGATTGCACTGAAAGAGCAGATGTAGGCCTGAGAGTCCCCCTGCCCATGTATCCCGCTTCACCTTTAGCATGAGGAAACAGAAACATGGTTTAGACATCTTTCTGTACTGTTTCTATGCAGAATACTCACAATGACATTTCCATGTATAGATATCCTATTACACACATGCAGTGATGTACAGTGAATGATCACAGCAGTTATTTAAAAAGACCCCTTAATTCAAACCCAATTAGCAGGTAACAACTTGAAGATAGAGCAGTTCAAACATTTCTTTACTTATTTTATTAACACAAGGTGAAATGGAATATTTAAAATCCTTTAAAAAGTGAAGCGTGAATTATACATTTTGAATAACAGGCAAAGGAATCAACAACACTAATGGACATACTCTATCATAGGTGTTTAAGTACACTGAAATAAAAGAGATTAATCTCAACTATGCTGGTTCATAGCCTAAACAGTTAAACCAATTAATCTACCATTATATTTCCATTGTGAGTCTGAGGCAACCATTTCTTCAAATCTACAGGCTTTAGATGTGTTGAAAGGACGAAACTTTAGAACACTCTTTGTACAATGAAAAAACCCAGTATGTCTACATATTGTAAACACCATAAAAGACATCAGTTATGAAGGCTGCTACTAGCTTATCACTTTGACTGTCTTTGCCACTGCTTGCAACTGTATCATCAAACAGTAATAAAGAAAAGTAGACTCTAAATGGAACTGAAATATTACTGTTGCTACTGAAGACCCAAGAGAAAACTCTTGCACTTGGATAATCCTAATTTTTGAACAGGAATTGTTGTCCATTGTAAACTTTGATTACATATATGTAATCTAAACGTACTACACTGTAAGTTAAATAGCACATCTGCAGTCCTGCAAAAAAACCAAAAAAAGTTCATGTGAACAGCCTCCTGCAGGTTTCTCTGTACCAATAATCCATAGCATTGGACAGCAAAACTATGCCAAATCCTCTGGCCGTATGTTATATTTAGATTAATGCAAGTGGTTTGCAGAGTGAAGGCAGGAAATAACCAAAGACCACTGCTGTAATTAAGTGATTACCTTCCCACCAGCAATTCACACTGGTCTTGGATGAACACAGTCTCAGCACAGTGCCACTCCAACCTATCTCCATCTCAACTGTTTGGGGGAGATTATATAGGGAGATGTGGCAACTAGGCTGTCTAGTGCTGTCACTATAGGTTTCTTCGTCTTATCTGATAAGTACAATAGCTGGAAAATTCTTGGACCTAAGGAATACAACAATTCTTGGACTCCATCATAAACCCCAGGTGGCTGACCTTCTACATTACTCTTCTTTCTCCCTCAAGCCTGTTTCTGTAACTATGATGCTTGAATGATAATCCTATCCTGCATCTCTAAACTTGCTTCCCTGTACCCATCCATGTCCACAAGCTTCTCTTGTCTTTGAAGGGTGTTTCTGCCTCTCAACAATTTCAGATTTAGGCCTCTTGAAAGTAACTGACCAATTTGGTAAGCCACATTGTTCATGGTGTGGTGGTTAGAGTGTCAAGACTAGAATATGGTAGACCCATGTTTGAATCCCCATTCTCCCATCAAACTGTGCATAGCATGGCTGACCTTGGGCCAGTTACTCTCTCTCAGCCTAACCTACCTTGCAGGTTTGTTGTTGTGATAAAAATGGAGGATGGGCAAATGATGCTGTAAGCCACTGTGGGTCCCTATCAGTATAAATAGCTAAATAAATAACTAAAGACAAATCTATTTCCTGGTTCTAACAGCTGACTTTACAAGTTTGTCTTCAGCTCACCTATTAGTACAATCTAGATCCTGATCCATCCTGAAGTAGTGTCTGAGTGGTAATGATGAACCTGGAACAAAGAACAGCCCTCAGGCACATAGAACAAGACCCTTTATTTGTCTGGGGACTCTCACCTAACACTGGACCAATTGTTTGTAGTGCTCCAGCCAGCAATGGTGCAGTTGCATTAAGAAGCCCTAGATTTAAAATTTATGTAACTAACAGCCTTCTAATTAATAAACTGTAAGAATGCATGTTGTAGGACAGGAGAACGAATAGTGCAATACTACTGAGAGCTATACTCTTCTAAGTCCATTGAAGTCAATGGGCTATAAAGGGTGTAATTCTGTTTAGTATTGCACTGTAATTTACCAGATGTGTAGCACTTTCATGCCACATCAATAAAAAGTTTGGTTGTTGTTGTTTTTTAAAGCCTACTGCAGATCATTTCTGTTTCAGAGTTGTTTTGTGGGTTGGTGAGTCATATGGATAAGGATGTGTTCATCTAGAAACCCCTGAATTTCAGCTGTTTATAGCCTTGCATATGACATGCAAAGTTGCACCTGAGACTCTTTGGATCCTGCTATTGATTACCTTGGAATAGTTTTACATCCATCAGGATCAATGACTTCCCTAGGCCATGAGTGATCTATACCTTGGTTAGAGCCCTAAATACAGGAATTCTACATACACCTCTGATCAAATGTACTCAGAACTGGGCCACTCATACAGTGAACGATAACAACTTTCCTGTACAGAACAGCAGCAACAATACCTGTAATTGTAGGTTACACCAGCTTATCACCATTATAAATGTGATGTGTTTATTAGCACTATGAAAATCTGATCTTGCTTAATGCTACTCACAGACACACAAGACCAGGCCTCTTAAAACCCACGTATCTAAGCACCAATCAGTTTAGAGAAAAAGTGATGTTGAGGTTCAAGTCTGCTTGAAAACACTACTTTATAATATTTGTAGCTACTCGCAGTGAAGGCACTGACCCCTGCAACATGCTCAGGGATCACTTTATAGGGTACAGGGTTGAGTCGCAACACTAAAAGCCAATGCCGTAACTGCATGTGGCCAGTTTCAGTGAAGGACAAGACAAACAGATACTGGAAACTGAAACTGGTAGAGGGGCCAGAAAACCTCTCAATGAAGGTTTCACGTGGTCCTTAATTTCCTCTCAACGCGAGGTTAATTAAAGGACGGCACAACTAGAACATCGAGGCTACGTCTTATACCCCCGTTTGGCTCGCTTGTACAATCAGTCTGTCAGATGACTCTTGGATCAGGTCTTAGTTTGCTCCCCCACCTATGCAACTTGCAGATTAAAGGGGCCCAATGGTTGCAGAAGGGGACGGGGGTGGGGAACGATGTAGGATGTGCAAAACCTTACAGTAGGCCTCGCCAGGCATAAGATGTCTCTTTAGCACAACACACCTCCCAAGGAAGCGCCAGGAACGTCACAGTGCGAAATACAGCAAAAGGAGTTCCGCCAGAGGAAGAGCTCGAACTCCCAAGAAGGGAGAGGGTCAACACATGGGGGAAAGGGGCGTGGCTCAGCCAAGAAGCGCGCGCTGCTGCCCACTCCGCCTCATTCCCCACCCCCCTCCCGTAGAAGTACCTCGAACATGAGCCCCAGGAGGAGGCCTAGGGCTAGGCAAGACACGGCGTCCGCGTGGTTCTGGATGACGAACTCATGGCTCAGGACCGGCGGGCTCTTATTCTTTTTCCGGAGTCCCATGTCGGTGGCGGCAGAGATTTCCGAAAAAGGTCGAACTCCAGGGCCAAAGTTGAAGGGTGGGCGGGTGTGGAAGGAACAGGCGCAGTTCTCGTTACTTCTTCCACAACCCTCGTCTTTCCCTCACGCCCAGTAAACACCGACGGACCCCACCCCGCGTCTCTTCAACGCCTCGGGCCGCCCCCCCCCGCGTCTCTTCAACGCCTCGGGCCGCCTTCTTTCGCACGGCTGGGCCAGTCGTCGTGCAGAGTCGTTTGACGGACGGCTTCCTCGGCGAATCGCTGTGCTAGGTTGGAGGCGAGGTTTTTCTTGGGGTGGGAGGGAGAGGCTGGTCAACGTTCTCAACGGCTGTTTGAGGGCCGTGTGAGTGGCAAGGAAATCTGGCCAGCCAGGGGAGCCCGGAGGCGGGGCTACAAGAGTCCGTCCACTCGGAGTCTTTTGTGCCTGTGGTAGAGACTAACCGCACAGCCGTCTCTGAGGACTTTTACTGGGAAGAGCCCGCATCAGGTATTGGGGGGAGGGGTGGCTTCTAGAATAACTCTCCCACGGCCCCTTTTTCGCAACCCCCCCAAAAAACTTGCCCCTTTCCTGACGTGCAGCTTAATTCTGAGAGCATGTTTCACTCAAAAGTAAGCGCTACTACTGACGAGTGGGTTCTACTTCCGAGTAGACACGCCAAAACTTCTTCCTGCAATCCTCGTAGCCAATCCGTTCGCATTGAACTCGAATTTTATTCTGTCTCACGGACATGATAGAACAGTTCACGTCTCTGTTGCCCAACGTCAAAGGAGACAATTACAGAAATACATTAAAATTAGCATAAAAGAGTACTCAGCTTCACAGTGGGAGACTGCGGTCAATATTAGAATTCCTTAAGGGAATTCGTAGGGATTTACTAACGAGGAACCATGTGCCGTCGGTGGGGGAATCAAAGTTTCTTGTTCCTAATGCAATGTGTGTAGAGATTCTTTACCCTGACATTTTCCACACCCAAAAGTGTAGACATGGGGTTTGAAGATCAGAACTCTCCTCTGGTTCATATGGTGGACAGCTATTACTATCTTGCACTCTGAAATTCTACTCGAGGTTGATCAAGATGGCTAGACATGTTTGTCTGTAGCAGTAGAAAAGAGCAAGAGTCCAGTAGTACCTTAAAGACTAACCAGATATGTGGCAGGGTACCTGAAGAAGTCAGCAGTGACTCACGAAAACTTATACCCTGCCACATATTTGGTTAAATTCAGGTGGGTAGCCATGTTGGTCTGAAGTAGCAGAATGACGTTTGAGTCCAATGGCACCTTTACGACCAACAAAGTTTTATTCAAAGTGTAAGCTTTCATGTGCAAAGCACACTTCTTCAGACAAATGGAATATTTGGTTAGTCTTTAAGGTGCTACTGGACTCTTGCTCTTTTCTACTCAAGGTTGTTAGGATTATGAAAATAGTGTGTGAGAAACAATTTGAACACTGAAAGGGCTGCATGAATGTTGACCGCTATTAAGGCACCCCAAATGACCAACTGGATTGTTGATTCAGTGCCTCTACAAAGCAGTGTGATACCTGTTGTATCCTCACACCCTGTGAGGCTCATTAAGCTGAAAAAGCAGGGTTGGGAAGGTCTGTGTTAAAATCCCCATAGTGTCATGAAACCTGCTGGCTGGCTATGTCAGACATTCTTAGTGTATTCTATCTCACACAACGATTTTGAGGTTTAAAGCAGGGGAGGAGAACCTAACTATGCCACCCTGCGTTCTTTGGAGAAAATGTGGGATAAAAATTTACTAGACTTATGGCTGATCCAGTGAGCTTCAGTGTGGGAGGGGGGAATTTAAACCCAAGTCTCCAGGATCCTAGTATGAAGCTCTTAACTATGGAGGCCCAGGTCACTAGTATTGCCAGACTGGCATTTTTCCATCTACGCCAAGCATGGCAATTAGCCCCATTCCTGTCGTGCCCTGACCTTGCCACAGTAATCCATGTGACGGTCACCTCCAGACTTAACTACTGTAACTCGCTCTACGCTGGCCTTCCCTTGAGGCTGACCTGGAAACTCCAGCTGATCCAGAATGGGGCGGCGCAAGTCTTGATGGGAATGCCATGGACGGCACATATACAACCTGTACGGTGCCAGTTAACACTGGCTTCCAGTGGAGTACTGAGTCAGATTCAAGGTGTTGGTGTTGATCTTTAAGATCTTGAGCAGTCTGGGACCGGCGTATCTTTGGGACCATCTCCTCTGGTATGTCCCTGGGAGAGCATTATGCTCTGCTGAGAGTAATCTGCTGGTGATCCCTGGCCCCAAAGACATCTGGCTGTCCTTGACCAGAGCTTTCTCGGCCCTGGCTCTTACCTGGTGGAACTTTCTGTCAACTTCCATCAGGGCCCTGCGGGACTTAATGTAATTCCACAAGGCCTGGAAGGCAGAGATGTTCCACCAGGCTTTTGGTTGAGGACAGCAACGATCTCCATCACAGCTGGCACCCTCCTCTTTTCTTCCTTGCCCACTTCAGCCTCCTCCTTAACCTGCCCATGAGATGGAAGAACAGTCCAGAGCAGGTTTTAGATTAAATTATAGATGCCCTCTGAAGACTGAAATTTTGGATTAACTGATCGTTGGTTTTAAATTGTATTTCTGTATGTTTTAACCTATTGTAAATCGCCCAGAGCTCTGTGTACTCAGGGATGGGGCGATTCAGAAATGCAATAAATAATAATAATAACTGCTATGCCACACTGGGCTTTATGGGTCACAGTCCCTTAGGCCTGTGTGGTCTCTTGAACCCAGGCTTAAGGTCAGCAGTGTGTATAGTCTCACAATGGAGTCCTGTTGCAGAAGTAATTCCATTTTGCCACACCGCAGAGGTATGTAAACAGCTGGATCTTTCCTTTGTAAAGTGAAACAGAACTGCTTTTGGCAAAGTGGACTTCAGCTCACAAGAGTTTAGGCCACAATGCTTTTGTTTAATCCTTAAAGTGCCACAAGATTCTGTTGTTTGGCTGCACTAGTGCAGCCCCCGCTAGTGCTGCCAACTTTTAAACTAGTTTTTTAGCTGTGCCTTTAAAGCCATTTGAACTGCAAATGATAATGTTCATTTTACTGGCAGGAAAAGCTTTGCCTACTAATTCATGCATATCAGTCTGCTGTGTTAAAGACAAAAGAAAGAGCCAGACTTGGTCATGTAAATTGAATTCCTCTCAAGAAACACAAATCTATGGGAAGATGCTCCCTCCTACTAATTCTTTCAGGAATGTTTTCAGAACCTTTCCTGCCTTCACTTGAGGGTATATAGGTTTTGAACCTTGAGAGGTAAATCTTCAGTACTACAGTCTTCCAGGTTGCACGCAGGGCTAAGACTGTTAAGATGGGCAAGCTGTTTTATAGTGTCCGCTCCACAAATAGGGTTGCCAACAGTATGGCGAAAAATAAATCTGCCCCTTTAATAGAAGCATAATGGGCTGTTATTTGCCAGATGATGTTATGTACTCTATGCCATGAAAAGCTCCAACTTCCCATTTCCACACATTAAGCCTGTATTAAAGGAGCAGAAGGAATTTCAGTCCAGAGTGCAAGTTTCTCACCTTCCTCTGCCTGCTGTGGGCCAAAAAATATCCCCCTGAAATGCTGAGGGGGACAGGAATAGCGCTGGGGGGAGTAAGCTGGTCTACTGCAGGAGAGGGGAACTGGAGAAAATCTCCCTTTTCTGCCCACCAGTGGAAGTTCTCTGTGGGATCAAACCATATATTATTACAATTTATCTGTGTTCTTCACATGTTACTATTTATTTATCAAATTTATACCCTGCCCTCCCGGCCAAGGCTGGGGTATACATGAAGTTAATAAATATTTTTTTTATATAATTTCGATTTGTATCCCGCCTAGCCACAGAACAGGTTTAAGGCGGCTAACAACAATTAAAACACCAAGGCAATAAATACATTAAAATACATGAATAAATTAAGGCTACATAACCGCTAGATAGTACTAGTAATGATGGCAATAAAGGTGGCGGCATACACTATACAAACAGAGGCAATAACCAACTGCTGTTTTCTGTGTTCCAAGATGTGTTCCGGCGGCACCAACGTCTGTGATTGGGGCAAATCCCAGTTAGGAGAACTGCCAATCCCATTTGGCCCTGCCAACACTTGGTGAGCACCAAGAAAGCTGTCAAGTGGTTGCTCATAGGTGCCATGTTATGAATCCCTGAACTAGACTCTATTGCAAAATGCGCCTGGAGCTAGTTATGGCTACTCCACTGTACTGCTCATATGTATAGCAAGTACCTGCCCATAGATATGCAAATATATATCTGGGTGTCTTGCATATCACCACAATACAAGGGCGTGGTTGAAGTCTGGGTGAGCATTGGTGTCTTGCATATCAATCACCACAATACAAGGGCGTGGTTGAAGGCAGCCAATGTATACCACTGTTTTACAAGAAAGAAATGTTGAGAATGAAAAAGAAGTTATTCTGAGTAGACAATACTGATCTGGGCCAATGGTCTGATTCAGCATAAGGCAGATTCATGTGTTCAAAAATTGATTAGCTGTTATTGGCAATTGTTATTAACTGTTTCTTATTTATGACCTCACTAGAGAGGAGCAGCTGCAGTATGGGCAAGGAGAGAGAGAGAAAACTAGAATGCTTGCCTTGTCAGTGGGGTCAGCCCTTGCAGGGGTGCAGTGGAAATTTCCAGGAAAACAGAATGAGACTTCTAGTCTTCTAAGGCTGTATTTAAGCCAAGGAGCAATGGGCAGTGAATATTCTCTCTGGTTTGTGAGCAACCAAAGATATGCTGGTAATCACAATATTTTGCTCACCCAGATTTAATAAAAGGAAAATGTGATTCAGCAGAAGCTTTTGGCATGTTAAAGGCTAATAAATGTAGTGCTGCATAAGGTTTTCCAAGCCAGAGCTTGCTTTATCTGATACCTTCAGCAGAGGGGAGTGTTGGTATGTGTGTGTGTACACATGTGCATACTGCCCTACGGAGGGAATCTGCTGGTATTATTACAAAATATGACTAAGTGGTCAAGGAATCAAGAAATCAGTGCATTATGTTACTATGCAGAGTACATACTAATACCAAGTTTTAGGTATGTGTAATCTCTCCTATCAGAGTGTGTGTAGATCCCACTTAACTGCTGGTGGAGTAACAAAATGAACAGATGGAAAACTACTTTCTGTAATGAGCTTATCACTCCTTGTCTCTGTTGAGGCCAGGACTGATAGTGTCAGATGTCTGTATAAATTCCAGCTCAACAATTTTACACTAGAGTTTTACTTTCATTTTTTTGGGAGCTGAAGTAGGCAAGTTTTCAGTTAGTTACTGAAGGTCACAGTCATTGAAATTGTTTATGTGTGTGATCACTGTATTCAGTTTGGCCAATGTAAGTGGCATAAAGGCATTGAATTGCCACACTTTGCCAAAACAGTTTAAAAGGAAAAATCCTGGTGTGAAGTTGCCAAGTTGGAATTCATATCCACATTGATACAGTCAGGCTTGAACTCAGCTAAATCTTGGATTGGCTAGCTCATTATGGAAATTCCATTTCCATTCAGGTGGAACTGCTTATTCCTTGGTTGGATCTTGTTTTCATATATGCTGTGCCTCTACAAATGGGGAACCTGCAAGGACTTGCAGGAGGCATCTCATTTTGCTCTTCCTCCACTTTCCTCTATTCCTTCCCTCAAAGCCCATGTATCTTTTCACCTTTTCCTGCTTTCTTCTTTCCTTACCACCTGTCAGCCCATCTGCCTTTTCTTCCCCACTGTCTTCCGCTTTCCCTCCTTCCCTTCCTCTTGCACCCTCTCTCCAGGAAAACTCTGAGAATTGCACAGTTGGCCATTGGTCTGGGCCCAGTTTCATGGTGTGGAACCTGTAAGGACTTGGGTGGGGGCACCTCAATTTCCCCAGTACCCCTCCACTATTTCCCCTTGCTCTGAAAGCTCCCATATTCTCACTTTTCCTTAAATTTATATCCTGTCTTCCTCCACAATCATTCTCCTGTTCACCATTGTATCCTCACAACAACTCTGTGAGGTAGTTTAGGCTGGGATTGTGTGAGTAGCCCAAGGTAAACCAGTGGGCTTCCACAAGACACTGGAAATTTGAATCTCGGTCTGCCATATCCTAGTCTGATAGTCTAACCACTACACCACACTGGCTTTCATGCAGTGGGTGTTGTAGCAAGTAGCTGGGCCTGGGTGAGTCATGTAAGCCAGTGGTAGCAAATTGTCCAGTGGTTGTTGCCAGGTCTGGCTGAAATTAGTCTTTCTCAAAGGCCAAAACAGCCCTGAAAAGGCCCCTGTTCCCTGCTACTGTCTTTTACTGACATAAACGAGGGCTTGAAGACTGGCAATACTGTTGTGGTTGCCTGGCCACTAAAGGGCATTCGTTTCTTAAAGTGACAGGTGATACTTCTATTATTTTGTATGTCCCCCCGGTGTAATTTTTTAACAAATATTTTAGCTTTTTCTGTATACCAGGAGAGTTTTTCAGGTTTTGGAAAGATCTGTATGGTCTGTTTATGGCTCCAGACTTAAGTATCCATAGATTTAACCATGTTGAGAATTAGATACATCAATCTTGTATCCGTGGCATCATCTCATTTTGTAAGAACTTCTTTTGTATTTTTTTAATTTAAATCTTCCATGCCTTTCCTAATATAGGTGTTAGATATGTATAGTATACTGAGTGGTATTGCAATCTCTGCAGAGGCATTACTGTTTACGTCCATTGAAGTTAGTGGGTTTGGGCTGGTGTAACTCTATACAGGATTGTACTGTGAGAATGATGGTACAGAAGCAAAACAAAGAACTAATAAGCTAAACCACATTGATCATTGTTTACAGTTAATTAATCTATCGCTAAGCTGTGTTGACTTGTTTTTCTTTTATCTGGATACTAAAACAAAATTTTTCTTCTAGAACTGTAAAAGAAACTCTCACAAGAATTTGGTTGTCATGATGGGGTAAGTCCAGTCAACTTAAAATGGCTTGTCAGATATGTTAACATTGGATTAATGGAGATTTACAAGGTTTGTAGATCAAACTGAAATATTCTGTACTAGCCTGATACCTGTTTTTTACTACAGTATTTAAGTATTTAAGAACACATTTTGCCCCCTTTTTACCTCCTTAGGGGTCATGTTTCTCAGGAATCTTTTCGTAGTGGGTGTTGACATCATAGTAGGAATGCACTCCCCTTATTTTGGGTTTCTTGGTGCAGGGGTTTGGTGTGGCCATTGAATTTTTTTTTTTTTGTGTAGGGCATACTTTTTTTTTTTTTTTACAAAAATGCTTCTCATTTATGTTACTTTTTTAACTTAATTTTTTATTTTCTTTAACAAATATAACAACAACAATTATTTCAAAATGATATATAACAACAATTATTTCAAAGTGAGATCTCAGTTCAATCAATTAAACTTTTAAGAGGTGGGACATAACTATGTATTCAAAACAACATCTGAGCAATCAGATATTAAGCAAGTTCATATGAACTAATTTTCTAGAACCCACATTGTGAGAAGTTAAATAACCTAATACAGGAAACCACTTTTCTATAAATTTAGGGTATATTTCCATAGTGGGTGGGAGTGACGGGCATTGGGAGGCTGGGCCAGCAGCATCGCTAAGGTGATCCTGCTGGGGCAGCCACCCTTATGGATTAAAGTACCCTGGCCCTGCTCCTACACCTGACATACACCTGCCTGTCTGGTGTAAGTGGGGAATTGTGTTTAAAGGCATCGGGGAGGCTGGGCCAGCAGCAGCGCTAAGGCAAACCTGCTTAGCAAGCCTCCTCGACAGCTTTAAGGACTTCGTGCCCCTTCGAACCCCTGACAGGCGGTTGTCTGTCGGGTGTAGGAGAGGTAGTGTGCCTGAAGGCATTGGGGAGGCTGGACCAGCAGGATTGCTAAAGCAGTGCTGCTTTGGCAGCCTCCCCACTGGCTTTCAACAGTGGGGAGGCTGGCCCAGCAGCATTGCTAAAGGTGTTTCTGCTCAGATGGCCTTCATAATGGATTAAAGTACCTAGGCCCTGCTCCTACACCTGACAGACACCCGCCTGTCTGGTATTGGGGGGAGTGTGTTTAAAGGCACCGAGGAGGCTGAGCCAGCAGGAGCACTAAGTCAGTCATGCTGAGCAAGCCTCCCCGACGGTTGTAAGCATCCCACCTCCTCTCCTACACCTGACAGGCAGCTTTCCACACGCGGACAGGTTTATTTGGTTTCTCCTGCTTCTGCTTTGGTTGCTGATACAGCAAAGCAGCAAGAGGGCTTCTGCATGGTAGGTTTCCTCACATTTCCCATCTTAGGAGTGGCCTCAGTCCCCACCACAGCCTTTTCAGAGTTTTTAAAAATTGTATTGTTATGATATCATACCAGTATGTGAATCAGGTTCTCCAAATTCTCAGCTTTCATTAAAACTCTAGCTCTTTTTGTTACAGAGATATAAGGGGAAAGGCATATCTCCACAACAAAAAGGGACAGAGACCTACCTTTTTGCAAAAGAAAGCTGGCAATTCAGAGAAACTGATAGACGCATTGTTATAACAAATAGTCAGCTGCTGCCCTGATGGCTTTAAGCACCCTGCACCTGCTGCTGCACCTGACAGCTGCCTATCAGGTGTAGGAGGTGGGGGGAGTGTGTTTGAAGCTATGGGGAGGCTGGGCCAGCAATATTGTTGCATCTCACAGGTGATTGTTGGTCATTCCTAATTTCCACAACTGTCATTAGCTCTCTGCAGTGTCCTGTAACTTTTTTTAACCTCAGAATACTGAGCTCTGCAGCTGATGAATCAGAGAGTTGGGGGTGCAAGGAGGCAGCAGCCTGGCATTTTACTCCTTTTGACCCCGTAGGGGTCGAATTTCTAAAAATCCCTTCTTAGTGAGCATCTACGTCATGGTAGGAGTGCTCTCCCTGAATTTTGTGTTTCTAGGTCCAGGCCTGGGCATTGATTTTACAGTGAGGGGACTTTCTTTTAGAGAGAGAGAGAGAGAGAGAGAGAGAGAGAGAGAGAGAGAGAGAGAGATGAGCTGATTTCTGAAGGCCTTCTGCTGATGAGAACAACGATAACTTGCTTTAGCTGCAGCTCCTAATTATTTACCAGCAATGCACAAGCACTAGGTAGGGTCAAAACATTTTACTTCTAGCTACTAGTTGCATATTGTAGGTTGAAGTTTTATGACGATGAAAGTTTGAAAATGACCTAGGCTAGGAGATCAATTTCTTAAGACAGGCCCCGAATAAAACAGAAGTCTAGTGGCACTGTAAAGACTAACAGCATTTAGCATAAGCTTTTGTGAGTCACATCTCCCTTCCTCAGATGCATGGCGTTCATAGTAATTATAGGTGTTTTCCACATGCGGACAGGTTTATTTGGTTTCTCCTGCTTCTGCTTTGGTTGCTGATACAGCAAAGCAGCAAGAGGGCTTCTGCATGGTAGGTTTCCTCACATTTCCCCTCTTAGGAGTGGCCTCAGTCCCCACCACAGCCTTTTCAGAGTTTTTAAAAATTGTATTGTTATGATATCATACCAGTATGTGAATCAGGTTCTCCAAATTCTCAGCTTTCATTAAAACTCTAGCTCTTTTTGTTACAGAGATATAAGGGGAAAGGCATATCTCCACAACAAAAAGGGACAGAGACCTACCTTTTTGCAAAAGAAAGCTGGCAATTCAGAGAAACTGATAGACGCATTGTTATAACAAATAGTCAGCTGCTGATGGTGGAATAAAATGGCTTCCATGGGGACCGGGGCATGGTAAATGGCTGCTATATGGGCAGGACTAGGAAAATCCAAACTTTGCCACACCCATGGCTGCCATCCAGGCTTTACTGCAATCCTTCTGAAAGCTTTGCAGCAAAGCAAGTTTGGGAAAGATCAGAGAAACCCAAGAGGTGCTTGAATATATTACACTGCTATAGGAAAGAGGGGAATAAAACCCACTTCCCAACAGCATTCAACCTGGGGCATATAACTGGTGTGGAAAAGTTTGTACGAGCACTTTTATAATCCAGTTTACAAGGTATGGGGAAAATGGGATTTATTGTAAAACATTCAGGTATGGGTCCCTGACTGGAACTGACGTCTGCTATGTCATCATAATCTATTGTGGTCACTGGGGCTACTCTTGATAAAATTTGCATGCTTGCTGATAGTCTGGATGATGACCCGTCACTGTTGGGATGGAAATATGATTCTGTCTTGTGAGACACACTATTGATCCATCTAGCCCAGTACTTTCTGTTCTGATGGGCAGTGGGTCTTCGGGGTCTCAGGCACTGAAAGGCCTTTCCCTGCACTTGCTGTTTGAGATTTTTAAAATGGAAATGCCAGGTCCTGAACATGGGACCTTCTGCATGCAAAGCATTTGCTCTGCCAAATTGTATTTGTTCAAAATGTCAGAAGTGTTGGCTAGAGTTATTTTGTTTGAATGGCTGCATAATGAATATACATGTTGGTTTTCTGAACAAAGATACTATTTCTGTCGTTTTTATCATAGGAACCAATTCTTTTGAATTAATCTGTTTAAAAGAGCAATCCTGTGCTATGCCTGCACTGTGGAAGCCAGCCGTGGAGCAACTGTGGCTCTGTTAGTCACCTCCCTAAGGAGAAAGTTACATGGTGGCTGAAGAGGGGGGAAAGGTGTCCGGCAGTGTCTATGGCATTTTTGCCATAGTGTACTGTCACGGTGTTGTTGCTAGGCAGGAGCGGTGTGATAATCAGGGCAGGCAGGACCAATGGGACTCATGAGTTGAGGGGGATGAGCCAAGTGGGGCCGGAGGGGGGTGGGGAGCGTGAAAGGAGGGATATACCTCACCTGCAGCATACCCCTCCGGTCAGTGGGGAGGGAGCCATCCTCCATGTGCCTCACAGGCACCTCAAGTCATTGCTCCACACACAGAGTGCACAGGCTCCCTGTGGGTCACTATGGGTGAGTCAGCAACTCCCAGAATGGGCTGCTTGCAGGTACACAGCAAACACAGTGGTGCCACTGGCTGCAGTTGGCCATGTACCAAGCTCATCCAGGACTGTAATGGCATGCCCTTGTCCCATTTGCCACTGCCCTCGGAGCCTCTGTCATCCAGAGGAAGTAGTGAAGCTGCTGGCATGGGGCCGTGTGTCATTGGAGCCCTTGGACCCTATGGCCCAAGGGAGCTGCTCCCTGCCGCCAATTCTGTTTTCGCAATGCTGCGGTCCCTTTAAAAGGGGAATGGACATCAGTGACTGCAAAGGTAAGAATTTCCACCTTTTGAGATTGGAAGGCCATGTGGCCGATGTGCAACTTGTGCAAGCGCAATGGCGAAATGGCTGTGGAAGGAACCACAAGGATTGCCGATCCCTCCACAGTGCAGGCCCCTTTTACGCAGCCAATGAAAGGTGGATTCTCCTAGCTCTGTGAGCACTGGGCCCTAAGATGGTTGCCAGTGGTGGCAAAGATGCACATATAGAGTACACCAACCTTTGGTTTTGCCTTTGGCAGCTGTCGTTGCCCGGTAGCTGCCACTATTTACCAGTCAAGCCCATCATTTACATACCTAAAATTCCCCTGGGGTGCCTGGGATCTGGATAGTCCCAGCAGGCCTCTGTAGGGAATGCCCTCTTCAACTGACCATCTCTGTTCGTGGGGCCCCCTCAGCCATTGTATTTGATTCCATGGTGGGACCAGCAAGGCTGTTTGGCCATCCTTAGCCCCCTGGAGCCATGTACCACACCCTGGGCTCCAGGGGAACCACCTGTGGTGTTCTTTTGTTGGTGGTCTCTGTCTTGCCAGGATGTTTTCCACACCTCTCCCACCTTTCACAGGGGAGTCGGGCAACCCAAACCTTCATGCCTATACAGTGTGTGCCTTTGGGTGGGGGCATGGCTGCTTGACCCCTGGACTTCCCTTCTCCACCCATTTGTGTCTGCTTCTGTGGCTGTGTTTTTGTCAGGATAAGGCCCCTGCCCCTGTTGTGTTCTCCAGGTTCATGTTGCTTCCATTGGACCCTCCAGGCACTTCCTTCTCCCAGAGTCCCCAACAGACACCAATACCTCAGAAGCACACAATAGTTGCACTTTATCCAGATCCAGGAACATCAGAGTGGATACAGTGGGATCACGGCGTTTCTGAGTGGTAGCCCTCTTGGTCCTTTGCCACTGGGGTGCCTCCTCAATGAGAATGGGGAGGGAACTACCAGGGGGCTGGATGTGTCAGTGTGCTTCCAATGGGCGGCTTCCGCTGCAGAGAGAGTGCATGATGATGTTTCAACTATGCAGGTGGGGTGCCGGCTCTCCCTGTTGGATTGGAACCGGTATATGGAGCACAACAGATGCTGGAGTAGCCGCCAACATTTGGTTGTGGCAGCTCAAAGGGCCATTGCCAGTTCCACAGGGGCCTCCATCTGGCGATAGGGCTGTCCTGTCTGGTGTTTAGATGTGCCCCACTGTGGCAGTTTCCACACCGTCCTCACCTGAGTCAGCGTCCTGTTGGAACCTTTTTGTCCTGGGAGATTCACTGTGCCAGCAGCTTCAGGGCAGTCTGCTCTTGGAATGGAAAGGGTTTGGCCATCATGTGAAACTGCAGTGCTCACTGGAGCTCACTGCCTGCTGCTGGGTTTTGTGTGTGTGTGTGTGGGTGTTGCTAAGTGGCGAAGCAAGCACCCTAGTGCATGGATATCACTGTCACCCCCCTCCCCTGGCAGCTGCCTCAGGCGGGCCCTAACACATCTACTTGCCTGCTGCGTGAGATCCATGTGCGTCTGGGGGACTGCAGTTCATCCCCTCAGCTGCTGATTCAGGAGGGGGAGATGCTGTGTCCAGTGTAGCTTGTTGCCACCGTTGTGAGCCCAGGGGAGTTATGGGGGTTGGGGGGTGGGAGTCTTGCTTACCTGTTTGTACATGGCTGCCCCATGGGATCTTGGCAGAGGGCCTGGAGTACCTGTGCAGGCTGAAATCTGTGAGAGGTCAGCCACAGAGTGTGGGCTTTGTTCTCCCTGTGATGTATTCCCTCCAAGTGCTAGGTGCCCTGTCTGTGTTTTGCCTGCCACTGAGGAGCATGTAACTAGCTCTAAGTCAGCATGGCAGAGAGCTGTCAGACAGCATATCGTGCCATGTGCTCTACCGCTGGAGTTGTGGGGCGACCTCCTGGAACCATTTGTAGGGTGTGGGGAGTGACTAGGTGACAAGGATGGGTGGGGCCAGCAAAGGGGGTTGTGCTGATTGGATGCACATTTAGTTGCCATCCTGAGCTGCTTGAGTTCCCATGGGGAGTGAATTTGGAGTTACCATGGCTGCCAGTGGGCTAGCCTGGCATTTTTGCTGGTGCAGTTTTGTGCCTGTTCTGGAGGCATTCCCATGCTGGCAACACTTTGAGAGCTGCCTAACTGGTACCACGCTCAATGGAATGCCCACATTTAGGCCAGCGCAGGGGTTTGCACGGTCACTGTGCTGGCATGTGGCTGTGGTGCACCTGTGCAAGTTGGAACTGTGCAGCACAGCACCACTTGTGCCCTACACTGGTGTTAATGTCCCTTACGCTGGCATAACTCCAAGTTACACTGGTGGGAGGGGTCAGTTGGCTCTCTGTGCCGATTGTGCCCCTCACCCTAGAGTTGCCCTGTAAATAGATTAATGTAAATAGATTAATGGATTGGCAACAGTCTAATGCAAATGATAGGTACCGGTCACACAGGAGGTTTAGGGCCGGAAGAGGGCCGGATCGGGGGCGCAGCAAATGGGTGCGATCAAACCGCAACATCTGGGGAGCGGCGCGCACCTGTCCCCGATCCGGCCCTTCAGGCCGAAAATGCGCAGCAAAAAAGAACCTGCTAAAGAGCAGGACTTACCTAAAACGCCCGCGCACCTGTCCCCGATCCGGCCCTTCAGGCCGAAAATGCGCAGCAAAAAAGAACCTGCTAAAGAGCAGGACTTACCTAAAACGCCGCAACAAGCGGGACCGTCGGATTGCCGGTGCGGCCGTCTGCAGGAGCAATCGAGGCTCCCAGCCGAACTGTGCATGCGCGCACATGCGCAGCCAGCGGCCTCGCGCGCCCTTCCGTGGCTTTCTCCCCGGCATCTGATTGTGCCGGGGAGCAACTGTGCGGCGGCTCACGAAATCTGTGTGATCCCGCCGCCGCGTGTCTCTTTTGGTGCGGCTTTCAAAAGCCGCACTTTGCCCGCATCAATTTTAGTGCACTATAACTCTGAATTGTGGCCACTGTGTTTTAATATAATTATTCTGTCATTTGTGGTTTTACTTGGAGATTTATAAAAGATGTGTATAAATAATTCTTCACAAATGTGCTTCTAGAGGTGATAGTGAAATGAAAGTGGTGGTTTTCCTTTTATCTTTGGCATAATGTTTTCTTTGTACTTCCTTGTCCATTTATTCCCTTCGGTCTGGAAAGGGTAGATGACCTGTATAAGGAAACAAAATGTATATTTGGGCTGTAACCTTTGAAGCAAAATGTGTAATCACTTATAGGGAAGACTAGAAGAAGCTCCTTTTAAGATGAGGACCCTCGTTGATGTTAACCATCAGTGCAGTGATAATCCTTTATCATGGCTAAGGACAACAAAGAAAGGGAGGGAGGAAATCACAAGGGACTGAAGTTATATCAGTCTATATCCTGTCTGCAGTTTCTTAACTGTGGTTAAGAGATTGGCAATGTTAACTCCAGTTTGAAGCTGTAAAAAAAAAGAAGGAAGAAATGTATTCCAAGTATTTGGAGATCACTGAGACAGCTAGTAAGGCCAGTGCATATGTACTGAGGGAATATGGAGTGGGGAATACTATAGCATGAATTATCTTGATCTTGGTCGCCAGTGACACATCCTTTCACTTAAAATTTTTATAGCTCCTTCGTGGCTTCTATTCCCAGTCTTAATCTCCTTCTGACTTCTTGGTTGTGGTCTCCCTTTTTTGTTGATCATGGAGCCAAAGAATAGAAAAACTTGAACAATTTCAGTTTTTCATTGTCAACCTTATAGTTGTGTAATTTCCCAGTCTTCTTGATGTTCAGCTGTAATCCTGCTTTGGCACTTCCTGCTTTAATTGTTCCATATCTTCACTATTTTCTGCCAGTACTGTGGTGTCATCTCCATATCTCAGATTGTTAATGTTCCTTCCACCAATTGTAACTTCACCTTCATCATAATCTAATCTAGTTTTCTTTATAATATGTTCTGCATATATTATTGACATTGTAAGGTCCTCCTGATCTTTGCAACAGGACCATTGTGGGATTTTACTTTCTAGCCACTCCCTGCTGCACTCTTTCTAGATTAGATCATGAGAGTTTCTTTACTCACCACAGAGATCAGCTGCTGAAGAAAACAAAAGGTCATATACAATAAATATGTAAGCATATATTTATTGACTGTCTCTTCAAACTCGCCCTATGTGCAAATCCTGAATTTGCCCAAATTGAAAAACTGCAGAATAACATAGAAATATGATTTATGAGAGAGTGCCTAATAAGGAAGTTCATTCTTTCACAGATTAGTTTTTTGATTACTGATTATTCAATATAGGCAGTGAGAATGTATATAGACTTCTGCCTGGCTCTTCTTGCTGAAGAAATTGCATCAATTTCTTTTTCTAAATAGCCTGCATCTGTTTCATTCTTAAAAAAAACAAAACAAAAACCTGGAGTATTTAAAGAAACCATTAAAGAAGATTAAAAATTATAAACCAAAACGTGCATGATCTTCTTTGTGGTCTCTGTGCATCACACCCATGGGATTATGCGCCTGCTGATCCGAATCGGTGGTATGCAAAGCTCACAAAGGGATTTTTGCGCCTCTCTTCCGGGCATGCGTGGGAACCCCACTGTGCATGCCCAAGGAGGAGGGGCACGGACATCCCACCAGTTCTCTTCTGACCACCATGCTGTTAACAGCTTGTTTCTGCCGGTCGGTGAAGAAGCGTTTTTTCCTCTCACGAGAGATACTCCAAACCTATTTTTCTTTTCTTCGCTTCCAGCGTTTATTTTATTTCTTCTTATTATCTAAAAAAGAGAGAGAGAGAGAGAGAGACTTTTAGTTGAGGGTTGCCGCTGCCTCAGGCGGCTTCCCGCCCTTCTCCCCCCCCCCACTCTCTTCCTGAGGTAAAAAATTTCTCACCTCAGCGAAGGACCTTTTTCTTGTCTTTTGGGCCTTTTTACTCTTTTATGGCCAAAGAGAGGGTTGTTTTAAATTGTGTGTTGGCTGTGGCAGTAAACTTGCCCCTCGTGATGGCCACACACTCTGCATTATTTGCCTTGGGGAGACTCATCGCCCAAACGCTTGCCGCCATTGTGCGAAGTTCTCGAACCAAACTCGCAAGAACAGAGCCGCGAGACTTCGAGTAGTGCTTTGGGAATTGGCATTGTCCCCTGTGCTTGTGGGAAATATGTCGGCTGAGACTGCTGCCCCCTCCTTATCGACGGCGACCAAGTCGACATTGGGAGGCACCTTGGCACCGAAACCCCCACACCGTGCAAAGTTGTCATCGGACGGGGGGCAGTCTTCTAAGCACTTGGCGTCGAACGAGGCCTCATCCGTCTCTACGCCGGCTAAAAAGAAGAAAAAAGAGAAGCACGAGAAACCTAAGTCTACTCTCACTGGCACTATGCGTCAGTCTCAGAAAGTGAGCAGCGATAACGTGCAATTGGGCTCTTCATTACCCCCTCTCCAGCAGGCGCAACCTGACGTTGTTGATACCCCGATACCAGAGCTGCCTATGATTGAGTTACTGGACTCACCAATTCGGCACCTGAACCCCCTGGTTTCGGAGGCTTCTGTTGATTCCGGACCAATTTCGGCCTCACCACTTGAAGTTGAAGAAATGGTTCCGCGTCGGCCTCGTGCACATCGTTCCCAGTCGGTGATTTCCTGGAAAAGTTATCGGTCGGCACTGGGCTCTCGACACTGTTGATCCCGATCGCCCAGAGGCCACGAATATCGATATCGACCTGAGGAGTGCCCAGATTATGGTCGTTCCAGGCCCATGCTCTCGTACTCGCCTAGACGGGAATTGAGACTGCACTCTCCAACCTACTTCGACCCACCAATGCCGTGGGATCATAGGGGGCAGATGCCTTGCTGGTTCACATCGTACCCAATGCCGGCATCCATGCCATGGCTGATGCCTCGGCCACAGTTGGTCTGGGACCGTGGATCACGTTGTTCACGCTCTCCCCACCGTAAATCTAAGCCTTCCGCGTCACAATCCAAAGCCCCAGAGGAACCTTGTCACCCACCCTCTCTTCTCCACCCCTGCTTTACCACCGAAACTAGCCCCAATACCGGATACTCCTGCAGCTCCGGTATCGCCTGCCGAATCATTCATCTCCGATACCGACACTGATGATTCGAAAAGCCCTGAATCGCCTGAAGATCTGTCACCAAAGGCTACAGTATCGGACAATCTGCCGATCTCCCCTTCTGAGGATCTCTCTTCATACGGAAATTTGGGCAAGAGGATGGCACATTCCCTGGGCATGTCGATCGTCCAACCTTGGTGTCGGACACTGTCTTCGATGTCGTGCAGAACGATACCTCCACCTTGATCGCTCTCCTGATGTCGACCGTCCTCCTACAGGCGTCTAAGGCCCTGTGGGACAAGCCTTCCTCTGCTCCAGTCTCGTCCAGACGTCTGGATCACATGTATTAGGTCCAGGAGACAGGGGCGGAATTCCTCCATATCCACCCCAAGCCCAACTCCTTGGTCGTGTCATCCGCCTCAAAGAGTAAGGAGAGCAAGAAGTTAGACTCCATTGGTCGTCGTTTTTACTTGGCAGGAGCCCTCGGCATTAAAACATCTAATTATGTCGCTTGTATGGGCCGCTACCAGTACTCGCTCTGAGAGCGCTTTACCGACTTTCTGACCTCAGTGCCTGATTACAAACGTCAAGAGGCCAGGAAGCTGCAAAAGGAAGGCTTGCTGCTCTCTAAACAAATCATCAACTCATCCAGACATACTCTGGACATGTTTTCAAAAACAATGCCATCTGCATTTGCCCTCCTGGCTGAGGACCACCGCACTCCCTGCTGATACCAGGGTATACATAGAAGACTTACCTTTTGATGGCCAAGGTCTCTTCCATGCATCCACTGATTCGACGCTCCATGAAATAGATAAGCATTAAGGCCTCAAGGTCGCTGGGGGTCTCTGCCTCCTCTAAGCCTTTTCGTCCCCGCTCGTGGTCTTGTTATGGCTCCAGATGCTAATATGCTAAGCTGTCGCCGGATGAAAGTTACAGGCCACGTCAGTCGCCATCTGCGAATAGGCAGCGGT
>NW_015160238.1:154468-158302 GCF_001447785.1 Gekko japonicus
GGCCGAGGCAACCTTGGTTCGCCAAGCTCCTCTCGCTAGCCAAGGCACACTATCCCCTCCCACAGGTGCCAGATCTGCTCCTGGCGGAGGGAGGAACCCTCCTATTCCACGAGGTGTACAAGCTCAAGTTAGCAGCTTATCTCGTGGACACTTAACTCTCTCTGACAGAATCAACACTGTGCTACTCAATGCCAGGAAAGATTCTACGCGACGTTCCTACAGTGGGAAGTGGGTCCGCTTCTTAGCCTCCATACACCCCACTGACGTCCCCCCGGCTTCTGTCAGGATTGACCAGGTCTTAGACTTTCTGCTCTCACTGGCAGAGAAGGGGCTCTCGCACTCCTCACTCAAAGTATATTTGTCAACTATTTCGGCCTACCACCCGGGCTTCAATGGTTTTTCCATTTTTCTCACCCGGTCACAAAGAGGTTTATGAAGGGTCTCCTCCACCTGTATCTACCAATCCACTTACCGGTACCCTTGTGGGATCTACAGCTGGTTCTCCGCCATCTCATGGGGTGGCCCTTTGAGCCCATGACGATTTGTGAGCTAAAGCATACAGCATGGAAAACTGCCTTTCTTGTCGCCATCACCTAGGCCAGGAGGGTGGGCGAACCCGTGGCTCTACGCCATGACCCATCTTTTCTTGTGTTCCTGCCAGACGGTGTGAAACTGGTCCCTGACATATCCTTTCTGCCTAAGGTGGTCTCCGAATTTCACCTAACTTCGGAGATCTTATTGCCTAACTTCTTCCCTAAACTGGAAGATGGACAATAGCGACTCCTCCACACTCTAGATGCTTGGAGGGCGCTGCTCTTCTACCTAAATAGAACACGTCCGAGTAGGAGGGACAATCATCTATTTGTCTCCTACTCCAGTCATTCCGCAGGGCTTAAAATCTCAGCACAACGTCTCTCCAAATGGATTGTCGAGACTATTAAGCTGTGCTACGAGTTGGCTAAACGCCCATTGCCCTTGCCTGTACGAGCGCACTCTACAAGATCCATGGCCGTGTGATCGGCGATCTGTGGGGCTGCGACATGGTCTATTCCGAACACCTTAATCAAGCACTACGCTGTTGATGTTCGTGAACGCCACAGAGTGGACCTTGGTCATCTAGTCCTTTAGTTGGCAGAGCATTGAATTTGCCGTGTGGTCGGCGATCTGTGGGGCTGCGACATGGTCTATTCCGAACACCTTAATCAAGCACTACGCTGTTGATGTTCGTGAACGCCACAGAGTGGACCTTGGTCATCTAGTCCTTTAGTTGGCAGAGCATTGAATTTGCCGTGTGGTCGGCGATCTGTGGGGCTGCGACATGGTCTATTCCGAACACCTTAATCAAGCACTACGCTGTTGATGTTCGTGAACGCCACAGAGTGGACCTTGGTCATCTAGTCCTTTAGTTGGCAGAGCATTGAATTTGCGACATCCTTCCCTGCTGTTATCGCTTCAGTACATTATATAGCAGTGGTCACTAAGCAAGTTTCATCTACTGCAGTTCAGTTTGGGAAATCAGTTACTTCCTATATTTCTGCCAGTACAAAAAAAAAAATGTGTTTTGTGGCTCTTTTCCTGTAGCCTTAGTCAAACCCTATGCAAAATTTGTTGGGGAGGGTGAAGCCCAAACTGGATAGGTTTGCCCAGAGGCAGTGCTTGAACGGTTTTTGGTGGGAGCTCTCTTAGGTTTTATAGAAAGCATCTTACGCCACCCGATTTTACAAATATGATTTTTGGATTCAGGAATGTTTTATGCAGAAAATGTTATGAATTGGTTGTGGCTGTACAGTTCTGCTTTGAGCTAATATTTTAGGGACTTGTAAACAGCACAGCTCCTATGGTTTCTCAGTGAATTTTTTTCTTCTGCACAAGAAAACACTAGGGGGCGGTACATTTCTATTAACGTTAAGGTAGTAAAGGAGAAGGATCATTAATGCCCTGCACTATTCTTGTCCTCCATTGGACCCACCGTCCCATAACCCTTTTTATAGTTCAGTATAGGATATGCTATTTAGGTAAAACATGAAGATGGTTACTCTTCATATTTCAGCTTTCCATCCAGTGACTGTTTGTAGCACAAATGTGTACTGTAAAATACAGCTGGAATTTTATTTATATTTAATTATTACGTACAGTAAATCCTATTTGATTTATCAGGAGGAATTTATTATACACAAGATTTGCTGTAGACAAGATTTGGTCCTAAATTGGATGAATAGCAACTTGAACAGCTGTCCTCTGAGTTATTTGTCAGACTTTTCAGAGCAGACAAGAGTCAGAATGCTTGCTTCCTTGCTATTGGCAGCCTTGGCAAGTTTTGGGTTTGAGGGTAGGGGAAAAAAGGAAACTTGAAAGGGTTACATCTCATTTATTGATGAGGTGGGCTGTGATAGTCCCAGGATTTTGTTAGAAGATGAAACAGTACTCCCTACATAGCAGAGAAGTACAGACTAGCAGCCCAAAAAAAACTCTTGCCGGCCATCCAGCCTGTACAGACCTGTGCATCACAGCGTGGCTTTAGCAGTGGGCCTGGCAAGCTTTTTACTTGGAAATAATTACTTGCTCTGTAATCAGGCAACTTCCAGGCTGAATTAATTGGTCCAAAGTATTTGATCTATACTCCCCCCCCCTTTTGAGACCAAAGTAGTTAACCATTTTTTCCCAGAGAGTTCTAATTTTATTGCTGCACTTTTTGCTTTTTCCATTGTTGAGCTATAATAGTGTTCATTTCCATTACCTGGTTGCAATTACATTCAGATAATGTTTTCCTGCAACACATTTCTCTCTCTATTTAGCTATTTAAAGAGAACCAATCTCTTGAACAAGCTGTTACTTGTTTGCATTTCAGGTGAGGACAGTTAATAGCAATTTACATATAAGGTACTTGAGGGCATTCTATAGCCACAAGAAGTACATGTGTTCACAAGGGATAAGGCTAGAATGTGAATCAAGCAGAAATTGATTAAGCCAGCTGGTAAACAACAAGCCTAACAAGCATTATGATATGTGGGGCAGATGATACTCAATTTCTTCCTGGCAGTAGAGTTGGCTGGTAGTTTTTTGCTCTGGCAGTGGCAGCAGTGTCTTCCTGCTATGGGAACAACTGTGTCATGTAGCTGCTCTCAAGCTGCAGTGGGAATTATACATGGCAGGTGGCCCTTGCCTGTGGCTAGCCATAAACACTTAGAAAACTCTCCTGCCAGTATTAAAGTGGATAATTTTTACTTCTCTTGCTCATGGCCATACTATGTTATGACTATAGTCCAGTGTCTTAGAAGGCTGATTGGGCTAATAATAATTGTGTACTGTCAAGTCACAGTCAATTTCATGGTGATCCCAAGACCGTGGGGTTTTCAAGGCAACAGATAAGCTGGACAGCTGTAAAGTAGTGGTCATTTTTACAGCAAAGAAGAAAGAGAATGCTGAACAATTCCCTTAGATGTCACCCTCTCACATGGTACTTTTCATCATAACTGTTACCCCATAGTACTTTTCATCATAGCTGGTCATATTTATGGGCTTGGGGGAGCATGGAATGGAAGGAGTTCTGGGAAGTAGTAGTGGGTAAAGGAACATAAAAAGAAAAACAGCCCTGCTGGATCAGACCAGTGGTGCATCTTGTATCACACAGTGGCCAACCAGTTCCTCTGGAGGTCCAATGAGAGGGTACAGAGGCCAAGGCCTTCCCCTGATATTGCTTCCTGGCAGTGGTATTCAGAGGTTTACTGCGCATGAACATGGAGGTTCCCTTTAGTCACCATGCCAGGGTTCTTTTTGTAGCACGAACTCCTTTGCATATTAGGCGACACAATGTAGCCAATCCTCCAAGAACTT
>NW_015160238.1:158829-190691 GCF_001447785.1 Gekko japonicus
TCCTCCTCCTCCTCCTCCTCCTCTTCTTCTTCTTCTGTTGTCCATCCTGAATCTACTGCCCATCAGATTCATTGGATGCCCTCCAGTTCTAGTTTTTCCGAGAAAAATTTATCTTTGTCAGGTCTCTCTACCTCATGCATAATTTTATAAGGCTCTATCAAGTCCCCCCTGAGTCATCTCTTTTCTAAACTGAAAAGTCCCAGCCTCTTCAGGCTTTCCTCATAGGGAAAGTGCTCTAATCATCTTGGAGATGATTTTGGAGATTCCTGTTTTGGCTTCCAGTTACCCCTTCATTTTTCTGTTTTATAGCTGCTCAGCATGGCCTGCATTCTGCTTTATGGGTCATAGTCTAGCCCAGGGGTGGCCAAACTTGCTTAACGTAAGAGCCACATAAAATGTCAGATGTTTGAGAGCCACAATTTAAATAAAGACCCAGGAGAGTTTTCAATATTAAGAAAAAATTAAAACTTCACTGAAATTAATATCACTGCACTGTTCATACATTGGCGTGCCTTCGTCTTCCCATCTTTATCTATCAGGATCCTTGGGAAATAAATCATGCCTGATAGCCCTTCCAGCCCCAGTAAGTCACAGAAAGGGTGTGTTGCTGAATTAGACCTTGAGTGCGCTGGGAAGAGGCAGGTTTCATCATGGCTGCATTGCGTCTACTTTTTGGTCCATAAAATTATCTTCTTTGACTGCATCTCAGAGATTGCCACATGCTAGCACTTAAACTCAGACAACCCAGAGTGTGATTAATTCTGAAAGTCTTCCCAAATGTAATTCAACCTGTGTTGACTGCATGCAACAAAATGACATTAATGCCTAAAGCAATACGTTCCAGGATAATGCTTATGTATAAAAAGGAGTCATTGTGGTAAAACTCTTTCTCTGGGTAGTAACACTCTGCTTAAATATTTTTGTGTGTGGTGTCCTCTGTGTTCTTCAGACATTCAGTATTCCACATAATTCTTTTTTTTTTTAGCCCCTGAGGGGATTTTTTATTATTTTTTTATAATACTACAAAACTATAACAGAAATAAGGAAGGGGGAACTACATATACAGGTTAAAGAAAAGAAACCCACTACTATCTAAAAACCCAAGAGAGGAGATCTTCATTTCTGCTGTCTTCTTCAAGTCTTCACTTCGTTTAAGTCTTTACAAACCCGAGTCTAACCTTAATACATCTCTTTTTCTATTAATCTTAATTTTTAACTGTCATAGCCAAGTACCCCCTAATCATCCCACCATATATTCCTTCCGCCTTTACTTCCCTCTTCCTTGTCTCTTTCTCAGCTTATAGGGGCTTTTTGGGGCTGCTTCCTCTCCGGAAGAGCCTGACTCCAGCTCACCACTGGACTTTCTTTCCTCTTCTTTTCTTTCTTCCTCAGGCCTTCCCAGCTGGACCCTTAAAAACTCACGGGCTTTCAGAACAGAGTCAATCTTTTCTTTTTTGTCCTTAATTTTGAAGGTAACCCCTTCCGGAATTAACCATTTGTATCCAATTGAATTTGTCTGAAGAAAAAGCATCTCCTTGTACATCTTTCTCCGTTGTCTTACTTCAAATGGAATGTCTTTTAGAACTCTGATGGTATTCTCTTCCACTTTCAGTGGTGTTCCAGCAAGTGCTTTCAGGATTGCATCCCTTACATGTCTCTTCGAGAATCTCACCACAATTTCCCCAGGCAGATTATTTTTCTTTATATATCCTGAATATGATCTGTAGATCACGTCCATATCACTTATCAGTGATTCTGCCGTCATCTCTGTCACTGGGGCCAGCACTTCGCTCATCACCTCTTTAAGATTCTCTCCCTTATTCTCCAGAATGCCCTGGAAGCAAAGGATCATGTTAGCTTTTTCCATTTGTAGTTGCAGTAATTGATCTTCTGTAGATACTTGCTTCCTTTCCAGTCTTTGTACTTTTTTCTTCACCTTTTGGGTGGTTGCCTCCACTTCCTTCACTTTCTCAGCATTTTGTTTCAGTACTTGCAGTGTCTCATTAATCTGAGTTTACTGAGAAGAAAGACATGTTGTCACTTTTGACATCTCTTCCTTGAAGTTATTCAGCTGCTCCAGCAGGGGGCACATGAATTCTGCCATGATCTTTGTCAACTCGCTGGTTACTTCCGGTCTAGGACTTTCCAATCCTTTCAGTTTTGCAGGCTTGTCTTTGTCCCTCTTCCCTGCCATCTTTTTCAGCTTGTTTACTTTCAACAAGTTTTTAAAAGTCTCCGAATATGTGCTCAAACGCATAATTTCACTTTGGTAAGTACTTCTATGCAGTTATCCCCGCGTTTTCTTCCGTTCCCCCCCCTCGATCGCTCAGCAACTCATGCGTATGGGAGGCATCCCTCCCCCGCTCGGCTTTCTTGCCGTTCTCTAGGGTGGGGAGCTACGTTTTTGTTTAAAAATCGCTTCATAGTCGACTCATGTTCATAGTAGGTCTTCCGACCCCGCTTTCTGCATCATTTTAAACGCTGGATCTCCTGTGCTTGATCCGGCCAGCGTCACTTAGATCCATTTGGACCCTACAGCACGGGGGACCATCGGTACCAAGCGGCACCTCAATTCTCTGGCATTCCGCCATCGAAGAGGTTGCCTCTTGCAAGTTCCTTGGCCAGGGTCCCTTCCCAAGGCCCCTGGGGGGGTTAACGACCCTGCTCAACCCCCTCCCACGGCTTCACGGGTTGGGGCCAGCTTCACCCCCGGGAGGTCCGGGAGGTGAGTCTGTTAACGTTCCGCCATAGACCGGAAGTCCGTATTCCACAGAATTCTTGGAGAATGCTGATGACGTGCTACTGGCCCATGCAAAAGAGGTTTGATCTTGGTTCTCTTGGTTCTTAGAGTTAATTCTAATGTATAAAGTGTGCAGTGTTCTGATTTAAGTGAGCCATGGTACATATCATATGGGAGGCTAAATTATTTTGAAAATGCACCCCAACCAATGTAATTAATTAAAAAACATTATTTGAGAGATGGCTTGAAGACTAACCTTTTTGAGGTTGTGCATTTCAGGTTGTGCATTTCATGTGGAGTCCAGTTGCTGTCCAACCCAACTCCGCATAAAATGTACAGCCTCAAAAAGAAATGACGATGGTACAGTCCCATGAGAGACTATATCTTGTCAGTTCCTCCAGCATGTTACAGTTGGCCATTACATATGTTTGCAACAGAAGAACAAGGAGGAGGAGAATGTTCCTTTAGGATAGTGCCAGCTAGAGAGTTAATTACTCTCAGCAGAAAGACTTTCACATTCCCCTTTCAAGCAGTGTGGAGCCATAGCAAGATGAAGAATTTGCTGCCTTTGCTAGAACAAATAATCCAAACCAGAAGAATGACAAAAGCATTGTTCAGATAGGCAAAAAACAGATGTACGCATCTGACCCTTAACTCCTCTGTTCACTGGAAAAGTGGTTCGCCCCAGTCATGTGATTCAGGCAGACTGAGCTGTAGATAAAAATATTGGCCCTTTCAGTATACTTTGCAAGCAATTCCAGAAATGCAAACAATTCTAACCAAGCCACTGGTCTATTTGAAACATGAGAACCAGTGGGTGGAGTCCAGTTGGATGCTAGATAGTCTGCTGCAGACAGACACATAGGCAGTTGCATCAAGGAGTGCAACCAAACTGAATTAGAATGGAGAGGGAGGAAGTTTTAAATTATCAGTAGAATACAGTAAATATTCAGAATCCCAAACAAATATGAATGGCCTCCTGCTTCAATGTGAGGCTTGTAAGGCTGGGTGACTATTTTGTGCACAAAGAAGCCAAGCCAATGAAAGAAAACACAGTAATGTCTTTTGGAGCTAACATTGCTGGATAGAAAGAGAGTTAGGTAAACAACCTGACTACATAACTGTTGGGAATAAGAGAGATCAAAGAACTGAGATTAAGCAGGAAGGAAACCTAAATGTTGCATTCTGGGGACTAACAAGGAAATGACATTTCGCAAAAGGGAGAAGGTAGTGACCCACATTCCTATCTGATTGCCATATGTTGCTTCCGTAGGAGCTTCTCTTGCACGTTGCATATTCAAGCAGGCCTATACTTATATAACTGTTTACCAGAGATAACAAAGGGCATTTGTGCTTGAATTTTTACATACCTTTAAGAAAAAAGCACATTTCCATGGTATTCTGTAGATTAAGGGATTAATTGGGACAAGTAGCTAACAACCTGCTACAGCAGATTTATTTATTTATTTATTTTGTTGATAACTTGCCCTCCCAGTGGGGATCCAAAGCAGTTTACAGCATCTGTTTTCCTCCATTTTATAGTCACAGTTCTGATGTGGGCTAGTCTGTGGGCATGTGATTGGCCTAAGGTGACCTAGCCACCTTCCATGGTAGAGAGTAGATTCAAACCTGGGTTTCCCAAATACTTGTCTGACACTCTAATTACTATGCCACAGAGTTAGGGTCCTTAGGTAGGTGTTACCTTGTTTCTCAGTTGCCAACATCCCAGCACCATTTTGAAAGGCAGGGATACAGAAAAGTTGCTACTTTTCTAAAAAACATGTCTTGTGTGGTTTCAGGATGGTCAGAGTTGTTCTATTTCTCTTCTAATGCCAGTGTGGGACTAATATTAGAGTGCACAGATTCATAGAATCATAGAGTTGGAAGGGGTCATACACACCATCTAGTTCAACCCCCTGCCCAATGCAGGACCAGCCTAAAGCATCTCTAACAAATATTCGTACAGCCTCTTCTTTTTTGCCACCACATCACACTAACTGCTCATATTTCGTTTGCAGTCCACCATTACCCCAAGATCTCTTTCACATGCACTACTCCCCAGAAATGTATCCCCCATCCAGTATTTGTGCTTGACATTATTGTGGCCTTGATGTAATACTGTGCATTTCTCTTTGTTGAATTGCATCCTGTTTGCAACTGCCCACTTCTCCAGAGTATTCAGGTCTTGTTGAATTTTAACTCTATCTTCTTGGGTGTTTGCTACTCCTCCCAATTTGGTATCATCAGCAAATTTAATGAGTAACCCTTCTACCCCTTCATCCAGATCATTGATAAAAATACTGAAAAGTACCGGGCCCAAAACGAAGCCCTGCGGCACCCCACTGGACCTCTCTCTCCAATCTGATGAAACGCCATTGACCATCACTCTTTGGGTGCGGTCCTCTAACCAGTTTCCTATCCACCAAACTGTCCTATAGTCCAGTCTACAGCCTTCCAGTTTGCCCATCAGAATGTCATGGGGAACCTTATCAAAAGCTTTACTGAAATCCAGGTAAATCACATCAACAGAGTTCCCACGATCCACTAAGCTCGTCACATGATCAAAGAAGGAAGCCAGGTTGGTCTGACAAGATCTGTTGGGGACAAAACCATGCTGACTTCCCCGGATCACTTGTGTAGGTTGTGTAAACAGTGTAGGTTGTGCAAAGATCTTGGCACACTTATCTGTGGAACAGTGTTTGGACTGGGATCCAGAAAATATTGTAAGGCAACATTTGGAGATCATGACAGTCTCTTATTAAACAGAGGAATGTCTGCATTGTGCATGGTCACAAGTTGTTTGCTGTGATGGCACACTTCCTTCCCTGATCTTCCTCTGCCATGCAGGGCTTGACTGAAATCCTGTCTTGTGGGTGTGAGGGACGTCTTTCACTTTTCCAGAGCACTAACATTTGTACATCATAATAAATTGACGCTTAATCAAGTGTGGCTAAAGCGTATAAACAGTGTTAACAGGGCTGTTATTATACCTGAAAATAGTTTGCATACCTGAAGGCCAGTTGGCACGTTTTATTCTGTTCATCCATGATTTCTATTTAGTTGATTAGACTAAATGAATTTGAATTGCCTATGTCCTTCGTGTGAAAATACCTTGACTTGTTCATAGAGGTTTGGGAAAACTGAACAAGAATGTTAAGCTTTCAACTGCTAGAGAAGACTGGTATTCTCCCCACCCCCTTCCCTGTTTCTGATTTCCCTAGAGCCAGGGTATAGTGGTTAAAGGTTCTGGAACAGAACTTGCCAGGTCTGGGTTGGAAAATACCTGGGGAATTTGGGGGTGGATCCAGGAGAGGGGAGGTTTGGGGAGGGGGGGCTCAGCATGGTACAATGCCATAGAGTCCACCCTTCAAAGCAGCCATTTTCTCCAGGGGATCTGATCTTTTGTCAGGTGGAGATCAGTTTTAAAGGTGGGAGATCTGTGGGCCCCACCTGGAAGTTGGCAACCCTAATCTCTACTCTGCTGTGGAAGCTTGCTGGGTGACTTTGGGCTAGTCAGATGCTCTTAGTCTAACCAACCTCACAGGGTTATTGGGAGGATAAAATGGTGGAGGGGAGAAAAATGTAAGTCGATTTGAGTTCCCATTGGGGAGGAAGGTGAGATATAAATAATACAAATAAATAAATAAAGCAGAATTTCAGATATTTCTCACTATAGTACCTGAATGCCTTCTTTCAGGAACAATCATTTTCTCTACTCTCATGATGCTAAAAATTGTTCTGGGTCACTTTACTGTGAAAGTCAAGCATGTCTTAAACATATTCATTGTTCAGAGACTATGCCCCCCCCCCTACTGTCAGTGAATTCCAGTTAGTTTTGAAATACTGTCTTCTATCTGTCAGTTTTTGATGTATTTTCTTCTCTCTCCCACCCCCCTTCCAGAAACATATCCCACCAAGCTCCCATCTGCTATTACAAACCATCTGCAGTTCTTTGGCTCCACTGTAGAATGCATGTTGAATGGCCAGCCTTCTGCATGCATCTCTTTCCCCTTCTCGTAACTGATTTTGCCTGTTTTTTTTTTAATGCTCAGTTGTTTCCTTCCTGTCTGAATCAACCTCAGCAATTCATGCACTCCTGTTTTATTGTGAATAGAAACTGACATTTCAGGAATTCTCAGAAAAGTGGCCTCTTTTGTCAATACTGGCCGGTAGGTGATTTTTAGGGACATGTTCGATTAGCAGTACTGCAGGCCATGAGTAGTGTGTGTTGCGTTTTCTGGGGGTGAATATCTTTCTGCCATTATAGCAGTGGGCATTATGTCTGGAGTTCTCTAAAGAAAGGAATGAGAGATAACTGGAAATAGTTTCAGAGGAGTGGAGATGTTTATAAGCGGAGATGCTTCTGTAGCTGCCTGCTTGCTTGATGTTGGTGTCGAACTGTTCTGTTTCCCCATATCCTTATTTTCTTCTAGTCTTTTTGTTTCCATGACTCCCCTCCCCCAGTCTCTTTGCCTTTCAACACTTTGCTTTTTCAAAGTACAAGCACTGCTGATCAATGCCTCTCCCCCCCTTAGCCCTCCATTTATGCCTTCCTTCCTGACCATTTTTTTCTCCCCACTTCATTGTTTTCCACTCATCCCTTCCCCCAGATCCCCACCTAAATAGCCACACCCGGAGGAAAAGCAATTGGCTAAGCTGCAGTAGGCCATGCATTTTAATTGCCTTTTATTACAGGATAAGAGGCTTCATTCACTGATTACAGCAGGGGGTTCTTTCAGCTCCCTTAGCTTGAAAAGTTGCTTGCTTTCAGCAACATAAATTGTTCCAATAAAATAGTATTTTTGCCTCTCGCCCTTTTGGGGCTTAATATGGAAGAGCAGTCCAAATGTAATGTATTTGAAAGCACATGTTTACTATAGTGTAAGAGATCTGCAGCTTTCATGCTTGAGTTCAAAAACAATGTAAGCTACTACCTGAGGGGGGAGTTCCTTCTTTGTCCCAGTTTTTACTGGCATTTTAGACAATTATTTGGCTCCCCCCCCAACCTTTTCCTTGATTTATAAAAGCTGAACATGAGGCTTCATCTAGCTATTGCTGCTATTGAATTACTATCTGATACACAACCAAATCCTCTCTCTGGAGACTGTGTCATGTTGGCTACTTGCCCAGCCGTCATCAGCGCCATTGCAGTCCCAGAGCCAGGTCTTCTTTCTCACAGAGAATCAACTGTATTTCAGTTTTATTTGTTTGGGAATGTGGCTCTTAATATGAATGACGCTGAAGCAGAGCTGCCAGCAGAGAGAAAACCACACAGGCAGCCTCCATGGTGGACTCTATCCCTCTTTTGGCTTTAGCACTTTAAATCTGGGAAAGGAGAATAAGAGCTGCATGTGCAGCTTTAATAGTGCTCCTTTGTATTACTCAGGGCAGTACTGTAAGGAAGCTTTGTACAAAATTCTGTCCCGGCTGCTGGCAGCCATTTTAGTTGTAATATGGTTGCTCCATCTCCTTTGGGTAATTGTTACTTGTCGCCTGTGATGAGGCATATGCAAATTTAAAGTCTAAGGTTCACAAATGATTAAATAAATCCATATTTTAATGAGAATGGTGAACATCAATATATTTTCCTCTCAAAATGTTGAATAAACCTTACTTGAAAAATATATATAAATCCACAGTTTCATGTACTTCACAGTTGTGGGAAGAGTGCCCTTTATACAATAGCATTGTATCTCATGCTTTCTGTCTATCACTGTGGTGGTTTCTGCATGGGGGTTAGCTTGTGTGGTTTCCATTGCTGCTTGTGGCAGCTAGGGTTACCAAATCCGAAATACGTACCGGCGGGGGAGCGTCCTGCCAGTCCGGGAGCCGTTTGTAGATGCGCGTGAAGCGCGCGCGCGCCGCCAGAGCGTCACCGGAAGTGACGTCACACGCTGGGCGGGGCCACACCATTTGAGGGGAAAACTCTTTGTTTTCCCCTCAAATGGCGTGGCCCCGCCCCCAGCGTGCGACGTCACTTCTGGGTGACGCGCACGCCGGGGCGGAGTTCCCCCCGGCCCCCGATTCCCCGGCGTCGGGTAACGGGCCTCCGGGGCGGGGGGAATTCCGCCCTACCGGGGGGGTTGGCAACCCTAGTGGCAGCAGATATGGCTCAGTGGCAATGGAGATTAAACATGGCAATTTCCCTGCCCTAGTTCCCCAGCAATGGCCATCCCCTTCTTTCTTCCAGGCCATTTGGCCTTTTCAATTTCTTCGTCTTTTTTTTTTTTAAGATATCTATGCAACAAAAGGGCCTAGAGACTTTTTTTAAAAATGAAAGCTGGAAATTTGGAGAACCTGTTACACATATTGTTTCACATTTTATCAGCATAAAAATATTAAATTGCTGATTTGGGCGGGGGGGACCACAGTGCTGGTGTCAGAATGGAGAAATGACTGCCAAGAGGACAATTTCAGGGAACATGGCTGCCATGTTGGCAGGAAAATTCAAACTTTCCTACTCATACAGTGTTTTGCCCCAAAATTTCAGAGCAATGCAGGTTTGAGAAAGATCAGAGAAAAGCTGGGGAAACCAAGAAACTGTGGGGAAGCAGGAAAGAAACCTGTTTCCCAACAACATCAAACTGGGGCAGATAACCCTTATGGAAATAGCCTGTGAGGGGAGAGTTGCTCTGGCTTACATTGCTTAGCATGCTGCTTTTGTCCTTATCATACTTCAGATTTGCCAAAACTGAAAAAAACAAAGACTTGGAAAGGCCACACCAATTCTAAATCAAAAAGGGCAGGCTTTGCCAATCATTAAGCATTTGTTATTTATTTCTTAGAACATGTGTATGCTATCTCTCTAGACTTACATTTCGATGCTCCACTTCACGTCATGCCTTACTAGGGAAAAGAAACACACAACAAAATGAGTTGAGTCCTGCCAGTGTTTCTGCTCAGTTTTTGGACTTCAAATCCTGTTCTGCATGGCTTTTGTCCACAAATCCCGGCATTGCCATTTCAGTGGTCAAAAGGGACCCCTTGTTTTTCTTCATCACTGGAAAAGCTGGTGTAACCAACATGCTGATGTTTGCTAAGAAGAGGGGAGGAAGCTGCCTTGAGCCAAGAGGAAAGGCGGGGTATAAATATTTCAATAAATTACATAATTATAAGAGATTTGGAACAACTTTAGCTGTGTCCCTCTTGTAACATCTGCTTCTGCCTAGGACTATAAGAAAGAAAAACATCATACTTCAGAGAGATTTCACTGTTTTCTCTCTGTCTTTGAAATATCATGTACATGAATACTGTAGTTAAGCACTTCCCATGAAATAAAGCACATTGCGTGGAAATATCCTGCACCAATACAGGCTGTGAGAGAAACACTTCCTTTAACTCCTTTCTGTTTTCTCTGCCACTTCTGCCGTGATGCAGTCCTTCTGGCCTACAGATTTCATGGTACTCATTCCTACTCCCTTGCATATCAGGGAGCCTTATAGTTACCAGTTTTAGGAAAGTTGCCTCAGGTTTGCATTCACAGCCCCTCCCTCTACATGATTGGAATGTTGCTATTGCTTCTACTCACAGCCACTCCCTGTCTAAGGACCAGTTTACACATGTGCTCTACAGTGTAGTAGCTGCTTGAAAAGTCAACAGTTCTGCCTAATAAACTGTTGGTGGGAAGGGGCTGCTCATGTGGGGTTTTTCCAGTGATTTTTCATCATCCCAACACCCACTTCCATAAGAAAGGACCTAATTTGTTTTTTTGAAAAAGCACAGCTTGCTGTTCCATGCAAGGAGCTGAAGTCCCATCTTGCAGTCCCAGTGGTGGTGGGCGGGGGAGGGGAAAGGGGAAGAGACAGAGTTTGGACAGAGGTGAGTCAGGGGTCTGCCATGTGAAGTAGTAAGATGCAGTTGAAGTGCCTCTGTACTGTGTTAGACCTGGAATAGAGATCTGAGTTCAAGCCACTACTCAGCCAACAAGTTCACAGAGGGTACTTGGGTAAGCTACCATCTCAAGGTCTAACCTATCCCACATGATTTTAGGAGTAAAAAATATGGTATACTCAAGTAAGATGCCCTTAACTTCTAGGAAAAAAGCCTTCACAGCTGCTATTTAATTAGGGCTGCCAAGTGGGGGCGGGTAAACCCCCGCTTTGGAGGCCCGATTTCTGCCGCCATGGAATCGGGCCCCGGGGGGAACTCCGCCCCCCAAAGCGCAGCGTGGCTGCGTCACCAGAGGTGACGCAACCACGTTAATTACGTTGGGGGCGTGGCCTGGATCGTTGGAGGGAAAACTATGGTTTTCCCTACGAGGATCCGGGCCACGCCCCCAATGTGGTCGATGTCGTGCGTCACTTCCGGTGATGCCGCGGCGGCGTGCACATGCGCGCATCCGGGGACAGCTCCCGGAGCCCGGCGAGGCTCCCTCGCCGGTGAGTTTTTTTTGACTTGACAACCCTATATTTAATACCAACATATTAACTATCAAGGCATGTTGAATAAATAAAGTTTTCAAAGAGGTGTAAAAAGATGGGTTGCCCACATCTTTTCAGTGACTTTATTGGTAGCAGAGATTTTAATTAGTATTTCTAATAGTGGCGAATGTAGACTGCAATCAAAATATTTGTGTACATTGCTAACTGTTAATCTGAAGGGATGATTTTACTAGTTTATTAAATATTAATTTGAGATTAACTAAGTGTTAATTGGGTTGCATTGGGAATGTTGACTTCTGTAGAAATGCATATTTTGAAAAATATTTGGAGGTGAGCATATTCCTTCAAATATGTCTTTGCTAAATATTTAACACAGAAGAGATAGCATGTTAGAAGTCATATTGTATGACTGCCAAGCTCTGTCTTTTACAGACTGCTCTAAAAAGCTTTTGAAACAAAGAATGATCAGAATTCAGCTCAAATGCTTAGTCTACTTTTAACTATTCAGTGGTTTCTGCTGCTGAATAATGTCATTTGTAAATAACGCTTGGTTATTCCTCTTTGCATACGGAATTGCATCACAGATTTTTGTATAGTGAGGTAAATGCTGCCTTTGACAAGGAGCGAAACCTGCACCAAAGGGTTTTAATATGCCTACCATTTCCAGGTTTCTCTCACTGCTCTTAGCATTTTTCCTGTATGAAAGTGTGGGATCCCTGTTACATTTCTAAAATGGAATAAAGGAGGTAATCTCTTACTGCTGTATGTCTTGAAAAATGTAGCTAGAGCTATCTGTAACTGTATAATTGTATGAGCATTGCACTTAATCCACTGGTTCAGCCTGAAAAACAGCTTTGCCATGCAAAGCACAACTTTTCAGTAGCATGGGAGTTTTCCTGTGAAGTGTGAAGATGATTGTTATCTCAGGAAGACATGACCACAGCATGAGACACAGCAGCCTGGGATTATTTCTTTGCATTGGATTACACACGTGTGACTCAAATGAAGTCCAAAATTGAAAGGTTTGTTGCCTTATATCATTTACTCTTGAGCTTGGTGATTTTACTAGCTTATTAAAGAAGCAGTGCCGGTTAGAAGGCCAGTTAAGATTAATTTGGCTGCCAGACTGTTGCTTGTTTATATATTCTCTTTATTTATGTAAACCCCCAAATTAGCATTGTAAAGATAATTGGTTGTTTCAATATATTAACTGAAGTTTGCATTTAGATCTTGATTTTTTAACTGTGTGCCTTCAGACAACACCCACTTTCCAGCTTTGCTCAGTTTCTTCACATAGAAGGCTGATCACATTCTGTTAATATGTCGTTCTTGTTTCATATATAATGTTACATAGTTATTTGCATGGGTAACTAGGGTCCGGATTTTTTGTTTTTGGTCTTGTGAATACACAAAGTGATCTATGCAAATATTAACAATGAGTTAAGGAAGGCCTGCGTTCTTTGAAATTTGTCACCTGGAACCTTCCCCCCCCCCCTTTTGTGATCATAGAAACATTTCCTACAGCTCAGTCTGTGGTGACATTCTGAAATGTACTGTGTTTTAGAGAAGAACAAAGACTCATTTTCTTTCCTAGAGTGGATAAGAATTGGTTTCATATTCAACCAGATGGACTTGAACTCTAAAATGACTCCTTATCGTTTAAAAATTACTGTTTTTTCATTAGCAACCTAATTCCAATAAGAATGTTATGTAAAATGTTGCTAAGTTCATGCTGCAGTTCCATTGTTCCTCCCTGATCTGATAGCAGCTCTGGTATTTTTCCACACACTGAAATTCAACTCTTCACAGGGCCTGTATCTTAAAAAAGGCCTGTATATGAGAGGGTTAATGGACAGGAAGCTGCAGCTGCAGCAGACTAATAGGCAAGTCAGATTTTTGTTTAACTGACAGCTTTAGAAGGCCTTAGGGATGAAGGAAGGGCAGTTTGTAAAAGCAGCATCTAGCACTGTACTGAAAAAATGTAGCTATTTTCTGTAGCCTCCACATTTAATTAGGTAAGGGGCATTGCTAATGATTAGGAAACCAGCCTTCTGCCTTATTATCCAACATACATCACGTACTGCAACAATTTTGGTAAAGTTCCAAACTCTGTGTTTGTGCTGCTCCCGGCAATCTTGTTAATGTGTATGGAAGAATCATATTTTTAAAGCTCTCCCTCTGTGTGTGTGTTATATAACAGATGAACTGCTGAGGTTATCTTTGATCTTTTTAGCATATGTTTAATCGTGTACCTTGTGCATGTTTTTGTTTCAAAACGCTTTTTCTGCCTTTACCAAGGGTGGCTTTCACTGCGTATTTCAGAATGTTTGCCTTCTCTGTAGAAAAAAAACAGCTTCTGTGGCCTGGGGAAATCTGCAGGTTTAACAAACCTCAAGCAGAGGCAGAAAATGTCGCTGGAGCAATGCTTTATTTAGCCTGGCACTTAGCAATCACTTTGGTCTCTGTAGAAATCTGATTTCTACAAGGAATTTCTGTGTGTGTGGTTCTCTTTTTAAGTTTCTTTTGCTGAAACAGGCCTAGTTTAGCCTGTCTTCTCTGTGCACAGGATGGCTCCTGCTTGCCAGAGCTGCACAAAGATAATCGCTCAGGAAGTGTTTCAGCCAATCCCCTGAAGCTTTACATTCAGATTTTCCAAACTAGCCAATCCAGGATTAGCTTTTATTAGGAAGACAGATCATCAAGCTGAAGTGCCAAGCCCTTTCTGTCTGAGTACTGAGAGCCTGTCCTCCATGTTTTATAAGTATTGACATAACACTGTGTTAACAATGCATCCACAGAGGTAAGCTTTACTTTTTTACATGTTTTTTTCTCTAAAACCTATGAGTTGTGGTTTAACAGTGTGATTCTCTGTGATCTGCCGAGCAAAACTCACCCCACAGCACTTTATTAAGTTGAAAATGTTTAAATTTGCTTTCTTGGGTCACATGGTTTAGTAGCCATTAGCCATAGCTTTATTTTACAGACTGGCAAAGCCTTTGCATACATACTTCTTCACTAGAGGATGGTGGATTTTAGAGTTTGTCAAGATACTGTTATTCCAAAGCAGCTTTCTGTGTCTGAGCAGTTTGCCTGCACTATTGTCTGTTGTGTCACATGCCTGCTGAAGAGAAAATGGAAGCTAGGGAGCAGATGCATTTAACTGCCCTACAGGGAGACAAGCAGGGATAATGGCAGACAGCAGAACAGGCAAGTTTACCTTTTCAAACAGTGAAAAGAAGAGCTCAGCTAAGTTATCCCTGATAGAATATGGGATTTTTAGCTACCTAGACCTCAGTAAGGGGTGTCAAGGGCAAATTGTAGATACTGGGCCTAAGTGGTGGAGTGCTGTTGCATCATGTTTTTTTGTACAGTTTTACCTTGATTAAAAATGGATGTTTAACTTTTTTCTTACAGGATCATTAGATGAAGTGTGTGTTTTTCTGGAGGACAATGTAGAGCCAACATTCTGTCTCCTTAAAAAGGACTTTTTAAATTATAGGATTTAGAGCAGTTTTAGGTCTAGGTCTGAAACCATCAGGTGTAGCTATGTATCTGTTTCACTGCTTTTCCTACTTAAAGACAACATGATTTTGAACTGTTTCCTTCCTTCTTTTCTGTACTACAAATAAAACTAATGGACTTTTTACTCTGTGCTTCTCCCCCCACCCCCTTTTGCAATGTAGCAGGCTCATTTCTCTGAGGTGGACTGATTAAAAAAATCATGTGTGGTTCATGAGAGTATTACATTTCATTTTTTTTTTCCTTTTTGGGCTTTTCTGGTTTTTGGCATGATGCTACGTAATTATTTCAAAATTTTCCTTTTGGTCAAATCCCAAATCTGCCAGCTTGTTGTATCATATTTACTGGGGAAAATGAGATGGTTGCTTGAACACTTGGTAAGTAAACTTGTCTGTTATTCTCTGATAATTTTAAATAGTTCTCAATCTTTTGCTTTTAACAGGGTAGCATTAATCCAACAAAGGAATATTTGTGAGTGGCTAGCTAAGTGAAAATGATTTTTTAAAAATGTATCTTCAAAATCCTGTGCTTATAAACAGTGCCATCTGAATTTGTAGTTTTTCTCCAGCCAATCTTAAACCATGTTTGAAATGTATACTTCCTGTTTTCCTCTGAAAATATATTTCTGCTTACTCTGTTCCTAGACCCCTTAATTAATGCATTTGCAGGTTAAAGCTCAATTCAGACTTTCCTCAGGCTTTTGAAGTGTGATGAACATGCTAGTTCTCAGCAATGTAATCTTGCTACATGGTAACAAAGTTATCCCTCAATAACCCTATGCTTTTGTTATCTGTGATGTATCATCCAGCATGAAATTTGGGTAAGAACTACTTTAGAATAACATGTGCTTTAAAAATAAACTAGAAGTGAGACATTTGTATGCATGTCTCAGTAAGCAGCTTTTCAGGGGACACTTTCTCACAGTATTACAGATACTCTGCTATACATTCAGTATGTATACAGCTTTGTAGTAGTCCATTTCATAATGCAATGCAATTTTTAAAGATATAATATTTAGCCATGACTAGATAGGCATGATACACTGTTGTAATATCCCTTTTACTTTGGTTTCAACCTTACCAAGTTCTCTCATTGGTTTCAAAGCAAGAAAACCCCAGTGTATATACCATTTAAATGTCTACTTCAGAACACCCCCCAACACAGTTTCTAAAGGAGCTGAAGTTCATTATCAGGTTTTTATGCTATTTGAGGACTCTGTAGCATGTGCAAGTGACTCTGAAGCTGAGGAATATGTTTTAGTTCTTAAGGTGACATATGGGCTCAGATATATTTTTCTTGCTGCATTTTATTGCTTATTAGCAGAGGGGCGTGGAATCTTAACAGTGCACAATATTGTCTTATGAAGAAGCAGTAGAAAACGAGCTGTACTCTGAATGCTTGAGTTAAAATGGCTCCCCTGGATTTTGTTGAAGAAAGATATGTCTCAGATTTGAACCTCCAAAAGTCCTGCTGACAGGCGGAAGCATGTGTGTACGGGTTGCCCTTGTGCACATAATGAAACACAGTATCATAAGTTCCCTAAAGTTCACCCTTTAAAATTGCTCAAATGCTAATTTTTTCATAGTTCACAAAATGTATAAATGTCTGCATTGCAGCAAGATGTCTGAGGCAAGGAGAGACAGCAGTGTTGTTTCCCAGATCAGCCCAATCATACCGCTCTGTCGAGAGCCTGAGCCAATAGGAGCAGAGGATAGGTTAAAGATTGACAAATACTGTAGCAAGGCTGAGAGAGGCCTTCTGGAAATTTCTCCCATCTTTGTTCCCTCTAAATAAGGCAAAATCAACCAAGCTGATGATTTCCATGTATTTTTGATGCTTTCACAAGGTATGATATCAGTCAGTTTTATGGATGGCATGCAGAGGAACACAGTGTGTTTTTGTATCTCCTGTTTTAAACCAGATGGGATGTATGTCTTGTTTAAACAACAGACACGGTTGGGGTGGGGGTGGGAGTGGGGGACACAATTCCTCTTGCCCACTGGTTCTAGCTAATTTTGCATTTGAACAGGGTTTGCAGGAGGCAAGCTGAGATATATTCCTTTGGCAGAAAACAACTGTTGTTTTTGATGCAGAGAAGATTGATAGCATAATTCCTTTTTAAATTTTGGACTACTAGGGATTTACTTAGATTGGCCAAAATGAAAACAGTCCTTCATAATACTCTAGACTACCATTCAGTCATTTTTGTAATTATCTCTGTAGAAAATGTAGAATAATAAAAAAGTGTATTTGGATTAGACAATACAATGAAACCTGTATCTTTTTCAAAGCCACATGCCTTTCATTCTGTCTAGACAAACAGGTCTTAGTTGGGAGCCAAACAGAATTAAGGAAAAATTGGTGATTTTTCTGTAGTTTATCGACGGTCTTTAACACTAGTGCAAAAAGGGAAAGGGCACAATATGTAAAATACTCCAAAAGGAATCTCCTTTTCTGTCTCTTAGGTTCTGTTGACAGTGGAAGAACCTTATAAAAATGGATTCCTATCTTTCAAGCACAAAGATTATCATTCTTAAATTTAGCTTCTGTGTAGATGTACTTCATCTGGCTTTTCTCACGTAATCTCTCCCCCCCCCCCATTTAATCCTACTCACCTCCTCCCTCCTTTGGTAAAGTAGCCATGTTTGTTTTACTCCTGGCAAGATATAAAGCAAATTTCACTCTCTCTTAAGACAGGTGCTACTTGTAGTCATCAGATCAACAGTAATAAGTCTCAATGCCAGCTATGCCCTGTATTCCATTGAGCTAAGAGTATCAAGCTAAAGCAGCCCAGCTGGCGTCTTGGCATTCTGCGAGCTGTGCTCATACCAAATTCTTAATCTACCAATGCATCATATGTTCACTAGGCCATCAGTTTGGGCTTTGAAAATCTATTGCTGATGGAAACTGCAGTTCTGCTTTTTTCTTTTTTATAGAATTTGTTACATATGAATTGAGTTTGATATACTTTGCTACAAATCATATTTGTTTTCCCCTTCAGTACTAATAATTTTTTCCCAGGGCCCATAGCGTTTATGCATCTATTATGATTTTAAATATGATAATAAGCTTTGTTTTGAGATAATACTGACAACACTAGCACAGTATTGGTTTCAAGCAAGATGTTTCCTCAGCCGTACTTCCATAATCTGGTGACATTGCCTGATCCTATGCAGAGTTAGGCATACTCAGGCCTGTTGAAATCAATGGGCTTAGGTATGCCTAAATGCATAGGGTAGAGCTGCTACTGCTGTAAGAATCATTAGCTATACAGTTACTGACAAATTTTAGCTCTCTTGTGCAGATGTGAAAATTGACCTTTTAAGAAAATAATGGATGCCATTCTAAATTTGCCATGGACACATAGGTAACTAATGTTATATTTAATCTTGATGCACATTAGACTTTTTACAGGGGAGCTGGAGAAAGAACATCAGTCCTTGCATATTCGAAATGAAGACTGCATCTAAAATGGAAGGATTTCCTTAGTAACCTGTGACTTCACAAAGCTCCCTGTCTTGTGCATTTTAGTTAAACATTAGGTTGTCAGATATCAGTGTGTCATCTGAACATTTTTTCTGCTACTTAGATGATTGCTTTGAAAACAGTACTGCTGTTTAAACCAAGGGACACAGTTTATTGAATAAATTGCTTCCATTTTAGCTACAGTATAGGAATGAGGCAATGCAGTGCTGCCAGACGCCATTTTAAGAATCCTGCATAAATAGCATAGCTACCGATGAGTAAGAGACTGTTATAGGTGAGTGCTTATACAGAGATGCTATTTATTCAGTTGTGGCATGCAAAATACTATCTCCAGTTTTTTATTATATGCAGTTTCTGGAAATGTTATTTTATGCTTGCTACTCACATGACAGAAGAAGTAGTAATTATATTCACGATAAAACTGAATTTTAGTGTTTATGATGTTAAACATTGTTTTTAATTACAGAAAAATAGCTTCCAGAAATGCATGGCTCTTGGGATTAAGTTAATGTAGTAATTTCCATAATAAAACTGAGAATACTGTGTATGTAAGGTATCTTCTAGGTAGTTTTCCATATCATATTTCCTGGTTAAATGTCAAGGTGCAGTAGTTCATCTACAACTTTTGATTGATTTGTCTAGGGTGAGAATGTATAGAAGCTTCTACATTTATACATTTTTGAGATTAATATTAAAGGAAAGAAATGGGTTTCCTTTGAGAATGTCAAGTATATCAAGTATTTTATTTGTATAGTTTTTTAAAAGAATGTTTTAATACTGTAAGAAGACTAATGAGGTATAAGGTTTAAGAAAATAATGACAAAGGTAGATACACTGTAAACATTTTGGCCAGTTTGTACTCATTTATAACTAGCTCTCACCTCCCCATTTTCCTGTATAAAAGAGAATCTCCATTCCCAAAGCTTCATTGTCATATGAATTAAAACAGTATATACAAAGCCATCTGTTTATACATTTGGGGCTTCCTTGAATGTGGGCGTGCTACTGAACTTGACAAATACAGAGGTAATTGATCTCAGTGATGAATATAAATTCTATTAAAATGCAGGTAGCTAAGATTTCATTCTAGTTAGTTTCCTTATAGAACCTTTCTTTAGTCTGTTTTCTCAAGAAAATAGGAACCATCCTCAGAAAAAACAAGATGAATATTCTACAGTATTTGAAATAGATCACTATTATTAATGGTAGGTAGATCCACACCAGTATATTATTAGATGCACATTGTAATGGAACAAATATCAGATTACCAAAATGAGCGGAACAAATAGGTGGTCAAAATGGTAGGAATGATTAATGCTGACCCCTCAGTTGGCTGTGTTTTTGTCTCATATTTGCATTCTGATTACATTTCCCCTTATGCCTAGTTGTTCTTTTTTATTAAAGAGGACTTTGAAAGAGAAGAAAAGAGAGAGATGGCATTGCTAATTTACTGAATTGCTGCTCTTTGGGAAGTGTTTCCTTTGAATTATTGTCCCTTTAAATCTTTTATGAGGGGAAAAGCTGCTGGTATGATTACATAGGCTATTGTGTTTAAACAGCTTGAAAACAAGAGATGGAGGGTGCAGATTTAAGAGAACCTCAATTCTTTTTTTAAAAAGGGTTATCCTAAGCCCACTGTAAATTGAGAGAATGTAGATTCGCCTATTTCCCCATCCATTAGCATCAGTCTGACTATCAGTGCTGCAGTTGTTCAAACAATGAAAACCAAAGCTTTTTTACAGTAGTGTAGTCACACTTCATGGCTTTTTCCTGACATCTCAAAATGTTCTGAGTGTTCTTTTATTCTTAAATCTTTCAGGACCTTTAGGTGATGGCTGCAAACCAGCTCCACATGCCCAAGCAGGTCTTCCCCCTTATCATCTATGAACTATGTGTTCTTATGAAGCTCCATGTGGCATATGTTGGATTTGAGCTTTAGAATCTGGGAAGGGTTAACACTGATAAAAGTAAATAATGTGTACATATTATTAATTTAAGCATATATCCTGCATGTCTTGTAACCATTCCATGAGTGGTAAACCAGTACTTGCTCAATATTGCTTACCAGAATTACAAATGTGGGCATATTTTAGCTTTCCAATTGCAAAACCATTGGGACAAATGGTAAATGTGTATCTGGATAATGGTTGTTTAGTCATGGAATCATGAGAAATATTGGGAGATACTGTCTTTAATGCATACCAAAGGCATGTGAAGGATGTGTCATGTTCTTGCATTTATCCCTGACCTTCTTGAATTAATCTTAGAAATCTTCTGTTTTGTGGTAATTGACGAAGGAGAGTATGGGGGAAAGGAAATATTAGAAATCAGGGAAGGTAGAGATTTGTTTGTGAATGTAAGACTTGATAAACTAATATTTTATGATTAAGGCTGTCTAGAAATGTTTTAGATAGGATCCAGAAAATATTGTGGTGTGGAATGGCTCATAAGGACCTATGTAATGGATCACCAGCTACTTAAAAGCAAGAAGAGGGAGGGAGTAACTAATATGTTTCCTCAGGCATCTAATATGGAATTGATTGTATTCTATAGCTAAGAGTGAAGACTGAGAATGTCAAGTTAGCAATGTCAAGTTGGCTCCAGACAGTAAAATACCCAGAAGACCATAAGGGGCTCCAAAACAAACTCTGGGAGATTGAGCAACAGTAGCAGATGAGGGCTTGGACTTGCAAACCGTTTCTGTTTACAGAGGAGTGTGTGTGTGTTTGTGATTTTTGCCAGTTCCCTTCCCCCATGATGTTCCTGGGGAGTCACCTGTCCTCTAGGAACACCATTTGGGGGATCATTTTGAGCCGGGCAGGAGCCCCATTCTGCTGAGGGACATATTTTCTCAGTGGAGATTTATCACTAGATCCAAAGTAAGATTTAGTATATGTGCAAAAATATGCATGTTGGGACAGATCATCTTAATATATCTGCTGATAGTTATGGCCATTTATTATTTATTTAGGATGCCTTTTTTAGAAGACAGTGTTGTACCTGAGTACCTTAAGGTGTTTCACAAAAATAGATTGAGTACAATACTATCAGGAGAACACAGAGTCTTACAGAATTATTGGCAATTTAAGTAATCAGTGATTAAAAATATAATAATGGTTGTAGTTAAAATCAAACTGTTAAAAGCCGTGTGAGGGAGTGAGCTCCTGTCTCTGGCCCTAGCTCCTGCCAACCTAGCAGTTCGAAAGCAAGAAATTGCAAGTAGATAAATAAATACTGCTTCAGTGGGAAGGTAACAGCATTCTGTGTGCCTTGGCATTTAGTCATGCTGGCCACATGACCACGGAGAAGTCTTCGGACAGTGCTGGATCTTCAGCTTGGAAAGGGAGATGAGCACTGCCCCCTAGAGTCGGATTTGACTAGCTTTTGAGCAAGGGAAAACTTTACCTTTACCTTCTGATGATAATCTTAACAGCTAGGCATATTCATTAGGGTGGAGTTAATCCTTAACATTGCCACCCTAAGCAGGTCTACTCAGACTCCTAGTCAGTTCTGTATAGTGGGGCTTACTCCTAGGGAAGTGTTGTTAGGATTGCACTGTAAATATACAAGTTCAAAGCAATGCTTCCTCTAAACTGTGGAATATGGTGAGCAAAAATTCTACTTTGTGAACTACTGGCATTACAGTTGTGAGCAAGGGATTTGGCTACTGCATACATTATTTTGCTCTGGAGCCATCCTTCCCAAGCTAAGACAAAAATGTGTGTGCTGGAGGCTAAAACACTGTGAGCTGGCTCACACTAACTCAGCTTAGAGGGAACACTGGTTCCAAGCCATTTACTGCTTTAACTATAAGCAATTTAATCCAATTTGCTAGGATTGTGTTAAGGAATCAGTTGATAACCAGGACAATAAAAAAAAAATACTTTTGAGAATGCTGGTTTTACAACATTTATACCAGCTAGTAGTTCCATATAGGAAATGGATGGCATTTACTGTAATCTGTGATGCAGTATATTTAGAATATTGTGTGCTGTTTTGATCTCAGGTAGGTTTGGGTAGGTCTAGAGAAGATACATAAAAGAACTACTAAAATAATCAGGAGATCTTTCTTATGAGGCAGGCATCAAACAGCTGGGGTATTTTAGTTAGGGGAAAATGAGGAAGGAGAGACATGTTATAGGGCTGTCATTTTTTTGAACAATGCAGAAAGAAGAATAGAGATCAAGTCTCAAAAATACCTAGCTCCCAGAATTATCTAATGAAACTGGTGGTTCTAGGATTGATGAAGGGAGACCTTCACACAGTACACACTTTTTGGTGAGTGAGTGCTATTCTTGTCAACATAGGCCCAGCACTGGAGGCACCTTTGGTAACTGGAAATTTAGACTTTTGTCATCTGTTGTTGACTTTAGAAATTTTAAATTTTTATGATTTGTATTGGATGTATTACTATCTTGGTATTTTAACTGTTTTGACCCACCCTCAGCCTGCTTGCGGGGAAGGTGGGATATAAATCCAATAAAATAAATAAATAACAATAATCATTATAAAATAATTTTAAAAAATGAATGGCTGTGGTCTTTAAAAATGGAACTGACATGTTCATAATAAGGCTGCCAAGGCCTTGGTGGGGGCAGGGAACCTCAGCTCCAATTGTCTGTTGCTGTTCCAAGAGGGGTGTGTGTGGGGGGGAATAAAGGGGGGGAGAAGCAGCTTCATGTACTTACCAGAAATTGATACAGAAAGTGAGACGGGCAACTCTTGTAATTGCTGTAAACATTGTAGTTTTACCATAGAGTTACTAGTGATTCCTAAAGCAAACCTTGTCACTCCCTGTATCAACTTCTGGTGAGTACATGAGTGTACTTTTTAAAATTCTCCCATGATGCTATCCCCCCCCCCCGCAACCTTCCTGCCTGGTAACCCTATTTCATAAGCCGTATACCTCTGATTGCCAGATGCTTGAAAAGATTTCTATTTCTATCATCTTCATAGCGTTTTTCCCAGAGACAACTGGCTGGCTGCTTTTAGTAAGATAACACCGGACTAGATGACCTTGTTCTGATGCACTGTTGCTCATAGGTGCTTTTTGATCCCTAACCCAATCAACATTCATTTTTCAAGTTAGGCCTGTTACATAAGGTTTGCTGATCTGGAAATGAGATCAATGTAGATTGTATTATAACTTTAGTTTGTGTTTTGGGATTGGCTTATAGTTCTATGTCTTAAAACATATTTGTACAGTGGTTTTAGGTTGTTAATAAATAAATTTTAAAATTCTTGCTTCCATGGGAGGTGTGTGAATTCAGACTTGCCAAACTTCATTTTGATCTAGTATTCATCTAGGCAGTTCTTTTCTGTGGAGACAATTCTTTATAATTAGAATCAAATGAAACCAATTATGTTGGTCCTGTTCTTAAAAATTGTTTTCAGATCAGAATAGGAGCCAGAAACCACAGTTGTAACTTTGAATGTTACATTATAGAAGTATAGAAGAATAGAAGATATACTTTAAAAAAATTAAAAAAAACTAGCCACACACATACAGGCACCCTTTTTTCTTTTCTGCTTTCTGCCACCTTTCTTGGACTGAATGTTTTAGACTTGCAGCTTTCTATGTGGGGTAGTGTAAAAAAATGGAACAAGTTCATAGGTATTGTATCCAAGTTACTGCTCTGTCTTCTTTGAGTCTCAGAAAGAAAGGTAGAAAACAAATGAAGTGAATAATCCAAGTACCAAACACAGTTTGCCTGAACAATGCAACTGAAACAAACCAAAGAATACAGTTTTAATCAGTTCTCAAAAGTTCTTGCTAATGTTCAGGGTTGTACATATTCATGAGACCAATCATAAGGGGACTTCAGCATCACTTGAAGCCAATAACTATCCCCCCCTGCCATTTCACTTTCTGTCTCCACTGCATCAAACCCTGGGTATGTGTAGGAAGTGCTATTCCAGACATTAGAATGAGGTCTGTTTGTATGTACTCCAGTCTTAGTGGTTGGATGAAATTTCTAATTTCATTGTTTAAAATTGTGACACTATTACTGTATCATTTTTTAAAAATGTGGATCGGGCCGCTGCTAAATACGCCCCTGCTTCTCTGCCACTTTTATGCTGCAGTATGTAAAAATAAAAAGTGAGAATAAAGTTCTGAATATCTCTTTACTCTCATAGCTTGGCTGAAGAAGAAATAAAAGCAGAGCAGGAGGTGGTGGAAGGGATGGATATCTCCACTCGATCCAAAGGTGAGTGACCGTATTATTGTCATTTACAGTGCAAGAGGCAACAAGCATTTTAAGCATATTTTATTTCATGAAGTGCATGAAGATGGTTGTGAAAATTCACAGTAAAATTCCATGGAAATTTTAGCAACTTATGCTTCAATTTTAGTTAATACTATGATGCAATTGTTACTTAGATTACGTTCTTTGAGTTCCTCCTTGTATGGTAGCCTCATTTTATCTTTGATTCCTTTATTTCCTGCATATTATGGATAAATGTTGCTTCCAGAGTTTCAAAAACCAAGCCTTTCTTTCCCATCTTTTCACTTAAACCTCTGGTTCATGCGTTCATATCCTGTTTTGTCGACTGTTTCTTCTCACCAATATTTCTTTGTCATCTCAGTTCTGTCACTTCTGTTAGAACTCTGCTGTCAGAAGAATTTATCTGTCATTGTACATTGACTTCCCATCTTCTTCCATACCCAGCACAATTTTCTTGCCCTTACAATTTAAGCTTAGTTCTCTATAGCCCTTTCTTCAGTCTTCTGTTCTGATTATTATTTTTTTGCTGTCAAGTCACAGCCAACTTACGTTGACCTATAGTCAGGGGTCATTTCCTGCAGGAGCGCACAGGAGCTGAGCTCCCGGCAGCAAAGAGCCCAGGGGGTGGGCACATACAGCAAGCCCCACCCCCTGCTGCCAGCAGCCCTCAGTCAGAGCAAGAAGCAGGTAGATAAGTTGCAGAGCCCACCCAGTCCAAAACAGTCCAATGGCACCTTTAAGACCAAGTTTTATTCAGGTACAAGCTCTCCCTCCTCTGCGAAGACAGATCTGCACATTCTTCCCCCCCCCAATAACTAGCAATCCAAAACAGTCCAGTGGAGCCTGAGGGGTGGGTGTTGCCTTCTGATACACTTCCAGTGATGTCAGGGGGTGTGGCATATGCTAATGAGTTATGCTAATGAGCCCCTGCACCTCTTTTTCTACAAAAGGACCCCTGCCTATAGTGTTTTCAGGCAAGAGACATTCAGAGGTAGTATTCCACTTGCCTGCCTCTGCATAGTGAACCTGGTATTTTTTGGCAGTCTTTCAATCGAAATACTGACCGGGCCCAACCCTGCTTAGCTTCTGAGATCTAAGAAGACTCAGCTGGTCTAGGCTATCCAAGTCAGGGCTTTGTTCTGATTTTCTGGGATGTTTCTGCCTTTGACCTTCACTTTTCCCATCCTGAGAGGGGCTTTGTGTTGTGATCATAGAATCATAGAATGTTAGAGTTGGAAGGGTCCTTGCTGATCATCTAGTCCAACCCCCTGCACTCTGCAGGAGCATATCCGAAAGATGGTCGTCCAGCCTCCGCTTGAAAACGTCCAGCAAAGGAACATCCACCACCTCCCGAGGCGGTCTGTTCCACTGCTCAACCACTCTTACAGTTAGCAAGTTTCTCCTGATATTTAGCCGGTAACGACTCCCTTATAATTTCCACCCATTAGATCCGGAGCAAGAGAAAATAGATCCGCTCCATCTTCTACATGACAGCCCTTCAAATACTTGAAGATTGCAATCATGTCCCCTCTAAGCCTTCTTTTTCCCAGGCTAAACATACCCAACTCTTTCAGCCTTTCCTCATAAGACTTGGATTCCAACCCTCTCACCATCCTGGTTGCCCTCTTCTGGACATGCTCCAGCTTGTCAACATGCTTCCTAAAATGTGGTGCCCAAAACTGGACACAGTACTCCAGGTGAGGCCTGACCATAGCTGAATAGTGGAACTACCACCTCCCTTGATCGGGACACAATGCTTCTGTTAATGCATCCTAAGATTGCATTAGCTTTCTTCGCAGTCACATTGCACTGCAGGCTCATGTTTAGTTTGTGAGCAACCAGAACACCTAGATCCCTTTCACATGTGCATCTGTCAAGCCAAGTCCCTCCCATTCTATATCTGTGCCTTTGATTTTTTGTACCTAAGTGTAAGACTTTGCACTTATCTCTATTGAAATTAATTTTATTTGTCTCAACCCACTGTTGAGCTTGGCTTGGGAAGACCCAGGTGCAGATCTCCACTTGCCCTGAACTTCAGTGGATGACCTTGGAACAGTCACTTACCCCAAGCCTAACCTACATCACAGGGATATTGTGAGGGTAAAATGGAAAATGGAAGAGCAGTGTGTAATATCATGAACTATTTGGAGGAAGGATTGGACAAAAAATTAATAAATAAAAATGTAAATCCTGACATGCTACCAGCCTGAGCTACCTGAAGGTCTCGTATTCGTATAAAACCGCTCTGCCCATTTGCTCTCGCTCTTCTTATCCTAACCCTCCCTCCCAGAACACCTATTAGGTGTTGCCACTCTGTTCCATAAAACCCCAGCTCCCACACCTACCACTTCATTCTCATAAACCATTTGGAACATAGCCTTGATAAATGTTAAAGGTAAAGGTTCCCTTGCTCGAAAGCCAGTCGAATCCGACTCTAGGGTTGCGGTGCTCATCTCCGTTTCAAAGCCGAAGAGCCAGCGCTGTCTGAAGACGTTTCCATGGTCATGTGGCCAGCATGACTAAACACTAAGGCGCATGGAACACTGTTACCTTCCCACTGCAGTGGTACACTTTAAAAAAAGAGGGAAAGGGGGGGCTGCTCAAGAACACCCCCCCCCCGCTGCATAAGGGTATGTCTCTCCCCTCCCGCACACTCTCCTGAGCCGCAAACAGAGGACTGGGTTAAAAATACCCCCTTGCTAGGGTTCAGGACTGGATGAATACTTTCACGTATACTTAGCCTCAGACTTCTGCAAGCACGTGCAGTAGGGCAGTTGCCCTGTAGATTTAGATAGGGCTGAATGACATGCTTGGAACTCAGCAGTCTTGCTTTGTTAGACTAAGGAGTGAATTCCCAATTTTTAACAATCTTGTCCCATTCCCCCTCACAACACCCAGCTTGTAATGGTATTAAAGGTAATGGAGGTAATGGCTCTTGTATGCCTCTGTGTGGGAGGAGAAGGCATCCTACAAGGTCCTATCCAGCCAGACTGACTCCTTGGCTTAGTCAGCACTGGGGAATTACAGCTCGGTGACTGGCAGTGCACAAAGTAGATTGCGGTATTAAGTTGTTTTCAGTCTTGTCCCATATGCCATGTTCATCCTTGGCACAGAGAACAGGAATTTTATATTGGACTATAACTATTGATTTTAATCTTGGACATTGTACTGTTGATTCGTTTTAAAGTAACACTAGCTTTTTTGGAAGAAAGAAGGGGACCTAAAACTTTCTCCACATACCATATTGTGACTTTGTTACATTACTTCCTGTTTTGTGCAAGCCATAATTTACCATTACATCAAAACTCATTTCCTCTTGTACTGTGGACAGTCCCTTCTCTAGAGGCCTTCTGGTGTCAGCTGGAACGTTTTTAAAATTCTGGATTGCCTTTTTAACTTAAATTTTCTCTGTAAGTTTTTAATGGATTTTTTTTATTGTAACTGACTTGTATGGATTTTATTATTGTAAGCTGTTTTCAGTATTTATTTTTAAATAGAAAGGTAGAATATTCTAAAATTCTGATGAATCAGTAAACCAGTCTGGACACAGATTGAAACTGATTTGTCATCCTGGTTTGGAGGGCAAGTACTAACTGTACTTTATTGGCTTAGATGTGACAACAAAGTATGACTTGCATCCTAATTAAGTAACTGAAGTACAGCATGACAAATTATGTGAGGGAGTAACTTATTGAAGTGGAGCATATTGGCAGGGGGCGTGTGTGAGCCCCAGGTATGATCTTGTAGCACTGTCTCATGTATGGTGTTGTGTGAACTGTCTCATCTTAATCTTATTTACAACAGCCCTGCTGGGTACATGTTGTTATTTGGTTGGGGTGAAGGGGTAGTTGATTTGGTTAGAAAGAATGATTGGTTAGAACCACTTTGTTAGAGGGTTAGGTGAAATTTAAACTGACAGCTTCTCAGACTCATGATATGCTAACTTTTTATCAGCAGTGCTTTGAGGGTTATTGCTGTAGGCATATAAAAATATAGATTTCCCTGAATTTTGTTGTTTTGAAACTTCTTCATCACGAAATATATTGTAGGCTGTGACTTTTGAAGTTTCATTGTAAACAAAATGCTAGTAAAGTACTTGATTATTGTAAAACTGATACTTACTGACTTTCTGATGGTTGCCTGCCTGTGTATTATTTGTATTTTTCTTGATACAAAAGGGCTATTTGTGGTTTTCTACATGCAGACTATTTAGGTATTCAAGGTGTGGTTAAATGTCTAGCAAAATTAAAGCAAGTAGCATTTCATTTCTGTCATTAATACTTTAGTTATTTACTTTATATGTATTATGCATAATATATCATAAACAGTGAAGAAAATGTAGTTTAAAAAGCAGAGGACAATGCAGTAAGAGAAGGATAAACATGTAGTAAACACTAGAGTACAATCCTGTTCCTTTTATAAAGAAGAAGAAGATATTGGATTTATACCCTGCCCTTCACTCGGAGTCTCAGAGCAGCTTACAAACTCCTTTCCCTTCCCTTCCCCACAACAGACACCCTGTGAGGTAGGTGGGGCTGAGAGAGCTCTTTCCAGAACTTTCCTTGAGAGAACAGCTTTGCCAGAACTATGGCTTTCCCAAGGTCATTCAGCAGCTGTAGTGGAGGAGTGGGGAATCAAACCCAGTTCTCCCAAATTAGAATCCGCACACTTAACCACTGCACCAAACTGGATCTTCCTGAATCATCCCATTATACTACAGCCCTATTTCCTGCATAAAAGTGCCCTTCTGAACAAATCTGTTTTACACAATCTGTGCAGTGATCAGTGTTGGAGCCCTTCTGGCCTCTGGCCATTCTACAAGGTGAGGGCTCCAACAGGGAATACACATGTATGGGTAGCTGCCACTTTCCCCATCTGCATGGTGGCACCTTCAGAAGCCTTTCCTCAGATGGGAGAAGCTGTCCTGGCAGAACATTTCAGGAGAGGCATTCTGATACATGAGACCGTTATTTTACATGGGACTTTACAGCTGGTGCAAAAAAGTATAGCTTGTGGTATAGTGGTTAAGAGTGTTGGGTTTGTATCTGGGAGATCCAGATTCAAATCCCCACTTGTTCCATGGAAGCTCACTGGGTCACCTTGGGCCAGTCACACTCTCTCATCTTAGGCTACCGCACAGCATTACTGTGAGGATAAAATGGAGGAGAAGAAAATAATGTCAGCTGCTTTGGGTCCCCATTGGGGAGAAAGACAGGATACAAATGAATTTAATAGATATGAACAATGGAAGCAAACAGCATAAGACAGCCAGTGAATAATTCAAACCAAGGCAGGTAAACTAAATCATAGAGAAAGTGGATTACAAGATGAAGACAATCCACTAAAAACAGGTGATACCTACAATAATCAGTGCAGTGGACTATTCAATTATATAGATGTTCTCCTGGGTTGTTCATTCTAGTACAGTTCTGATCTTTTCCAAAAATGCCCTTTTGGACATTTTTGTTTTGCACATTCTGCAGAAGTGTGGAATCCTTCTTAACTTCCTCAGGCCACCTTCCATTCCATAAGGTAGAAGTGACCACTGAGAATTATCCCTGAAGTTTACCCTGTAAACTGAATCAGGAGGACCCTGAACACTTATTGACAAATTTACCTGTTACTAGGTTGCGTGGATGACATTTTTATTAAGAACATAAGAACATAAAATCATAAGAGAAGCCAATGTTGGATCAAGCCAATCACCCATCCAGTCTAACACTCTGTCACACAGTGGCCCAAAAATACCAGATGCTGTCAGGAGATCCACCAGTGGGGCCAGGACACTAGAAGCCCTCCCACTGTTGCCCCCACCCCCAAGCACTAAGAATACAGAGCATCACTTGCCCCAGACGGAGAGTTCCTATCTATACCTTGTGGCTAATAGCCACGGATGGACCTCTGTTCCATATGTTTATCCAATTCCCTCTTGAAGCCGTCCATGCTTGTAGCTGCCACCACCTCCTGTGGGAGTGAATTCCATGTGTTAATCATACTTTGGGTGAAGAAATACTTCCTTTTATCCATTCTAACCCGACTGTTCATCAGCTTCATTGATTGCCCAGTTGTTCTTGTATTGTGAGAAAGGGAGAAAAGTACTTCTTTTTCTACCTGCTCTATCCCATGTATACTCTTGTAAACTCTATCCTGTCACCTCTCAGTTGACATTTCTCCAAGCTGAAGAGCCCCAAGCACTTTAACCTTTCTTCATAGGGAAAGTGTTCCAACCCTTTTATCATTCTAGTTGCTGTCTTCTGCACTTTTTCCAATGCTATAATATCCTTTCTGAGGTGTGATGACCAGAAATGCTCACAGTATTCTAGGCAGACCCAGCTGAGCTCTGAGCAGGAGCAGGTTTATAAGATTATGCATGGGAAAGAGCAGGTAGAGAAAGAGGTACTTTTCTCCCTCTCTCACAATACAAGAACTCGTGGGCACTCCATGGTCAGAGGCATGAGCCTCTGGCATGAGCCAAAGGGCGAGCTTAAAGGGCTCTTTGCCTGTGCCTCTTAGCCTAGGGACTCTTAGACTAGGGGCTCTGTAAGAAGCCCAAGAAGAGCCAGAAAGCCAAGGCCCTAGGCTCTTTGTCTTCCCCGTAAGGTAAGTTGACTTCTTCAAGAAAAACCACATAAATACAAAGGGTTTTAAAAGGGGGATTATATTTACTTATTTTAAAAGAATTATGAAGCCAGAATGCCAGCAGGGGGTTGGGGGCTATCCAGTGCTTTGCACGTAGTGTCACATGTATGACTATCTGCCCACTGATGGGCCTTTGGCCTGATCCAACATTGGCATCTCTTATGTTCTTATGTTCTTAGGAGCCAGAGTTGCTAGAGGGGTGAGTGTTTTTTGACTTGCTTTCAGCTGAGGGGATTCAGCTGAGGATATTGTGTGGGAGGATATTGTGTGTTTGGGAGTGTGTGAAAGCGATTAGAGTTGTTGCAGAGTCCTGGCTGCTTGAGAGAGGGAGAGAAATGGGCATTGTTTGACTGTGATTGACTGTAATTCAGTATTTAAGAAAGCACCTTGCCAGAGGCATGAGCCAAAGGGCGAGCTAAAGGACTCTTTGCCTGTGGCTCTTAGACAAGGGGCTCTGTAAGAAGCCCAAGAAGAGCCAGAAAGCCAAGGCCCTTTGTCTTCCCCATAAGGTAAGTTGACTTTGACAGGAAAAACCACATAAATACAAAGGGGTTTAAAAGGGGGATTATAATTACTTATTTTAAAAGAATTATGAAGCCAGAATGCCAGCAGGGGGTTGGGGGACCGTGCTGACGATAACGGGAATGTGCCCTCAGAAGGGACCTCTTCCCCACCTGGTGAGCGGGTATCCTTTCGCACCAAGGAACCATCCCTGGGCAGGGTGGGAGGGGGGTTCTTGGTAGTTGGTGATTCGATCCTTAGGCAGGTAGACAGCTGGGTGGTGAACCTGCATACTGACCGTATGGTGAGTTGCCTGCCTGGTGCGAGGGTAGTGGACATTACGCGTGTTTTAGATACGCTGGTAGATAG
>NW_015160238.1:195176-199450 GCF_001447785.1 Gekko japonicus
AAAGGGGAATTAAATAAGCATATGGAGCAGAGGTCCATCAGTGGCTATTAGCCACAAAGTATAAATAGGGGCTCTGGGGCAAGTGATGCTCTGTCTTCTTGGTGCTTGGGGGGGGGTCAACAGTGGGAGGGCTTCTAATGTCCTGGCCCCACTGGTGGACCTCGTGATAGTACTGTGTGACACAGAGTGTTGGACTCGATGGGCCTTTGGCTTGATCCAACATTGGTGTCTGTTATGTTCTTATGTTATTACAAATGAGGTTGCACCATCTATATATACAGGGGCATTATGATACTGGTTGCTTTGTTTTCAGTTCCCTTCCTAATAACCCCCAGCATAGTGTTGGCCTTTTTTATTGCAGTCACACACTGTCTCAGCATTTTCAGTGAGTTATCTACTTCTCCAAGATCTCTCTCTTGGTCAGTCTCTGCCAGTTTGGACCCCATCACTGTGTATTTATTGTTAGGATTTTTGGCCCCAATGTGTATCACTTTGCACTTGGCCACATTGAACCCCATTTGCCACGTTGACGCCCACTCGCCAATTGTCGACAGATCCCTTTGGAGTGCCTCAACAATCCTCCCTGGTTCTCACCACCCTGAACAACTTTGTGTCATCCGCAAATTTAGCCACTTTACCTGTTTACTCCCAACTTTAAATCATTAATGAACAAGTTAAAAAGCATCAGACCCAGTAATGAGCCCTGCGGTACTCCACTGCTTACCACCCTCCACTGTGAAAATTGCCCATTTATCCTCACTCTCTTTTTCCTATTAATTAGCCAAGTTTAATATTTATTTATCGTTGACTGTGTTGTACAAGCATAGATGTCTGTTTTTCCTGTCCATAGTCTTACAGTTAAGATGAGACAAGAGAAGGAAAAGAAGTCAAGGACTGACAGTGGGTATAGGTGGTGCTACAAAAGGAGAATCATATGGAACTGGACTAGTTCAGGACAGACCTGATAAATAGAACAGAAGATTCTTTTCCAGGCCTAAGGGATGTTATGAAGATATGGAAGGTGTCAAGATGCAGACCAATGGCAGATGAGTTTGTGAAGGAAATGAGAACTGGAATAAGAGAAGTTAGTATGAATAGGAGTGGACAGCATAAGAGTAAAATTCTTTTCCTGCTTCATGAATGTAAAAACATTGTCAGAACTTGTTGCATTCCTTATGGAAGGAAGCCATAAGAATGCTTGAGCCCCTAATGTGGATATTGGGTCTTCTCCCTTTAATTGTCACATACAGTATAAGCATAAAGGAGAAGTCCTCCTTTTTTCTTGGTGGAAGCCATTTCCAGTTTATGCGGTAGACCTTGCTACAGGAGTGCCAAATTGTACTGTCAGTAAGACAGTGCTTTCTATTTACCAGATAAGGTATATACAGGGTTTACAAGGTCATTCATTCTATACTATGTTGAGAGAGGATTCTAGAGATGCAATTAGAATGAATTTTCCATTTTTACTGTAACACTGAATGATTTTAAGTGTATTTCTGTTCTGCTTCCTTTTGACTCTACATTTTGGGAATGAGGGAGAGGAGTTGAGGGTGGAGAAATGACATATCTTCCATCAGTCTAATGTACTACCTAAAAACAAAAATCCTAACCTTATTATAGCTGTAGAATACTAAATGATAGGGACAGGTGGATGAAAAGAGATTTAAAGGTTTCCTCTGCTTCCCAAAATGAGATGTGCTACATGCATAGGATTGAGGGAAGTGAATTCTAATTGGAATAAATGTAGAGGAATCTATTCATCCAGTTAGGATCTGTAGAGGAATCTGGATCTGTAGAGGAATCTGTTCGTCCCTGACATAGGCACAGTTGTCTAAGCTAGAAAGTACGGAAGTGGTAGTGTTCATCTTCTGGTCTTGTCTCTTGCAATGGATATGCTCTAATAAGAAATGAGCACTGATTTTGTGGTGGTGGGGAATTATGAACCTATATATAAACCCTTTTGGGTGGCCTCTGATTAGAATCATGAAATGCTTAGATGTATGGGTGTAGCCCTGACCTGGATGGCCCCGGCTAGCATGATCTCATCAGATCTCAGAAGCTAAGCAGTGTCAATACTTGAAAGGGAGGCCACCAAGGAAGACTCTGCAGAGGAAGTAAATGGAAAACCACCTTTGCTTCTCACCTGCTTGCTGGGGTCACTATATGTCAGCTGCTACTTGAGGGTACTTCTTCACACACACCATGTGCATAGGATGGCTTTTCATGTTATTGCCTGACCTTTATGCTGTAGTGTTAACTGTTTTCTCTGGACATTAAAAAAACCATATGCGTATTAATTCTAAGTTGTTGTTGTAGAATGTGATATATGTAGGCATACTGTGCATGAGAATCAGTATGGTGTAGTGGTCAGAGCACTGGACTAGGATCTAGGTGATCCAGGTTCAAATCCCTATTCTTCCATGGAGGCTTGCTGGGTGATGTTGGGCCAGTCCCACACTCTCTGCCTAACCTACCTCCCAGGATTGTTTTGAGTATAAAATGGAGGAGAGTAGTAAGCCACTTTGGGTCCCCATTGGGGGAAAGGCAGGATATAAATGAAGTACGTAAATAAATGAGAGGATTAAGTGGGAGAGATATCCAGGTAACAAGTAGGTAGCAAAAGCTGAGAACCAGAAGAGTGGGAAAATGGCGCAATGTGTTCCTTAGCTGGGAGTGATTATCTTTTTTGCCTGTCTTGAAAGGTTTCCTCTACAGAGGGTTTTTTTGACAGTCATAGAAAACTGTGTATGACCTTCTGGGTGGAATGAACTTTGGGGTGTGGACATGTTAAGGGAAATTGCTGCTGCCCTCTTTAGTGCCCTTAGCCATCTCTGAAAGAATATAGATGGGATAATAGGGTCATAATGGAAACACGCCCCAGCAGATACACTCTGGGTGTGGGATAATACCTTAGTGTGTGGATGTGGCTTTCATCCCTGAATGAGTAAGAAAGATGAGAAATTTCTGAGCTGTCATATCCTTTCTTGGAAATTTAGGAACCCTTGCTATCTGAGTGATAACAGTTTATCATTTGGCCCATGGTATAGAATTGTTTGTGAAATTAAATACTATGATTGCTCCAGTAATAGGTTAATTTATAAATCACTAATACTTTTAAATAGGTATCCTGCTTGTGCATTTTCTGGGGAATAGAATGGGCCTATTTAACACATTTGACTGATTAAATTCAGTGTGTTGGTTCCAGTGATCTGGATCTTCCACATGGATCTTCCCTGTCCAGTCCGACCCCAGGGAAGTTCACATCTCTTGATATGGAGCCACAAGGATAAAAGTGGCAGCAAGTTCTAGTTCCCCCCCTGGTGACCCACCGTGTTCATTACCATGTTGAATTAGTCATATTGTAACATTTATTAGTACATAGACTGAATGTGGTTGTCATGATCTGGGCTGTGCCACCAGAGGCCTACTAGGCCCTGGGAGCCTGGCTAGCAGGAGGAGGAGGCTGGGCCTACAAATCCCAGAAAGCCTTGCGAAGTTTTGGCACCGGTTTTGACCAATAGGGAAGAAGAGGGCTGGCGAATAAGAGAACTGGTACAACAGAAAAGGCTGTTCTTCTTTCCAGAGGGCAGAGCCAGAAGGAAGGCTGCTGTGGGAAGAAACCCTCATCCTGAGGGAAGGGTGAGTAGTCTAAGGCCACTTGATTGTGAGCTAGGGACAGTATATATTTAGACGTGTTAGGGCAGTTGATTTCTTTTCACCCACTTACTGTTATTATTCTGCACCTTGTTTGTTTGTTGTTGTTCAGTTGCACAGTCGAGTCCGACTCTTCGCGACCCCATGGACCAGATCACACCAGGCCTTCCGGTCTTCCGCCGTCCTCTGAAGTTTGCTCAACTTCATGTTCGTTGCATCTATGACACTGTCTAACCATCTCATCCTTTGCCGTCCCCGTCTTCTTTGACCTTCAATCTTTCCCAGCATCAGGGTCTTCTCCAGTGAGTGCTCCCTTCTCATTTGGTGGCCAAAGTATTTGAGCTTCAGTTTCATTATCTGGCCTTCCAGGGAACAGTCAGGGTTGATTTCTTTGAGGATTGACTGATTTGATCTCCTTGCAGTCCAAGGAACTCTCAAGAGTCTTCTCCAGCACCATAGTTCAAAAGAATCTATTCTTCGGCGCTCGGCCTTCCTTATAGTCCAACTCTCGCAGCCATACATGACTACTGGGAATACCATTGCTTGGACCATGCAGACTTTTGTTGGCAGGGTGATGTCTCTACTTTTTATCATGCTGTTGAGGTTCGCCATCGCTTTCC
>NW_015160238.1:200064-203802 GCF_001447785.1 Gekko japonicus
AGTGGTGGCAGTGTCAGGTGACACCCCACCTGAGCTGTGACAGTGGTCTTTAAAACTTCAGTACCACAGTGGGTTCAGATAACTGCCTGCTTGCTAGTACATAGGCAAAGGTCACCTGTGAGAGTGAAAAAAACATGGTTTGTTCCTGCCAACTTCTAGTGGGTATGTTTACACTTCACTTTTCCTCTTGATTTTACTCCGATAATAATGATCTTGTCTCTCTCTCACTATGTCCCATGTGTAGCATGTTTTCCCTGCCTGCACTTGGGAAGGGCTGTCCCAGGCCAAAGAATATTGCTCCTGAGGAGTAAAACTGTATGGGTGTCTTTCCTGTGGAAAGCAAAGTTCCAGTGAAACAATTCATAATGCATCTAGAACAACCTTAATAATACTAACAACCCAGATTGGGGGGGAGGGCATGGGATACTTTAAATCAGTGATTCCCAGTGTGGCACTGACTACAGGATTTTCTGGTGCCTCTTTGCTTTTTTGATAAAGCACATTTCATTGTATGAATACGCCACTCCTGGATCCTCCACATTGGAGCAAGGGGTGCTTCAGAAAAATCTAGGAAACACCTTTGTGTGGGCAGGAACAACCATTAAGAAACAGCAAGCCTCCATTGTAGGAAGATGCTAGGCTTGCAGCCTCCCAGCAAACACTAGGGAAGAAGGAGAGATCACTGAGGGAATGCCAAGTGAAGCAAAAAAAAAGTCTTCACCCACTGTTGGAAGTCAACCACAGATGGGAACAGGCGAATCTCCCTGGGGAGAGAGTTTCAGAGTTGTGGTGCCAGTCAGTGTTCCCTCTAAGCTGAGTTAGTGTGAGCTAGCTCACAGTTTTTTAGCCTCTGGCTCACAGATTTCTGTCTTAGCTCAGGAAAGATGGCTCCAGAGGAAACTAATTTATGCAGTAGCTAAATCACTCGCTCACAACTTTAATGTTAGTAGCTCACAAAGCAGAACTTTTGCTCACAAGACTCCACAGTTTAGAGGGAGCATTGGTGCCAGTGCTGAGAAGGCCCTCACTTTGTTTGCCACTTGTCTAATGTAAGAAGGCTGGGGAACCGAAGTAGGCCCTATAAAGACAACCACAGTGGTTGGGTAGGTTCATAAGTTAGTAGGCGATTCTTCAGGCATGTTGATCCCAAACCATTTTGTAATGCCACCAACTCCCTATTCTCACATTTCCAAAAGATCAAAAAGATTGGGAACCCCTGTCATAAATGACACTGAAACCTGAAATTTTCCTTAGTGTATGTCTGAATGCCACTAAAAGGGACTTGCTTCGGCTACAGATTCCTGATCTTTGTAGACCCAGTTACCTCAGACTGGAGGTAAGCTTGGTTTAGGGAGATGAACATGTAGAAGCCAAGTGGATGGACTTGCACAGGTTTGTGTAGGTGTTTGCCAGTAGGGGAATTTATGTCCGTCAGAGGTCCTTCAGTGGCTATTAGCCACAAGGTATAGATAGGAACTCTCGGTCTGGGGCAAGTGATACACTGTATTCTTAGTGCTTGGGGGTGGGGGCAACAGTGGGAGGGCTTCTAGTGTCCTGATGGACCTCCTGATGGCACCTGGTATTTTTGGCCACTGTATGACAGAGTGTTGATGGACTGGAGTGTTGGCCTGATCCAACATTGGCTCCTCCTATGTTCTTATGTGTATCCAAGATGTATGGATAATACTGTGAGATTTCTAATTCACAGGGAGTAAGTGGCACAGATGTGAGAAAAACAGATCTATCTGATACTACTTTGTAATAAGCATGGTTGTATGGAGAATGTTGTACCTAATAAAAGGATTCTGATCAGCTATTTTTTGTGCAAGATTGGCAGTAAATCCCAGAAAAAACTCACACTAGTTCTTTGAACATTGTTGAAGATGAATTGTCCCTGGAAGGGATCAAAATTGTTCATTGGAAGTTCCATAAAGGTGTTGCTGTTTGATTCCAGTGTGTGACTACAAACGTATCCTTGCATATCATGGGCTTGGCAATTTAATTATATTCGTGTCCTTACTTGTAGTTGCTGTTGAAATGCTTATGAGTTATGTGGGAAAAAGATGCACCCCCAGATATCTTACTCATGGATTACATTTCTGTACATGCTGTAAGAAATAATGTCTGTCTTTGTTTTTATGTTTTAGATGCAGTTGTCCTTATTGGTTTTAATCTGAGGAACCTTTGTCACATTTGATGTCAACTCTATGACATCTGTTGCATACAAATGTGAAATGACTCACAAAAAAAAAGCTTTCCAGAATAGAAAGTACATTTTGTAACCTTATTACTAGGCAGTGTGTTTAGTGTATTCTATGCTGGCATGTGATGCCAGATACCTTAATCACAGAGAGGTGTTTTTTTTTTAATTGTCATACTAATTATTTGAAAATACTGCTACAGGTGCAGAAAGAGTTGATGCCTTGGACTGCTGTTGCCATTTAAGAACTGGTGATATCATTTAATGCATATACAGACTTAATATAAGGGAGAGAGTCTTCTAATTGCATTATATCTGCAGCAGTGTGATCCAATAGCAGTAGTTTTTCAGCTGTACACATATAATGAGATTGGGGCTGTTGTGCTACCTTTTAAATTAAAGCAAATTAGAAAAGGAAATTCTTGCTACAGTGTTAGGGGAGAAGGGGGAGCTCATATCCTTCAAAGGATAAAATGCTTCAGTAAAACAGGACTTCCATGTTTACGTGCATATGCATTGTTTCAGGTGTGTTTGAAATTTCTGCTTGTTTTCAGATTTCTGCTACCCAAACTCTGTTGCACTGTTTTATTGGATGTCCCATTCTGTTGGTTGTATTTGACTTACACTATGTTATCTGCCTTGAGAGAGAAAGGTGGGCTATGAATAATGTAAATAAATAAATAAGAGAATGGCTTCCAGCATTGTATTGGTGCAAATGGGAAAGAGCTTTCATTGGTATAGCAATTGAGCACTCAGTTCGTGGGAGAGAAAATGAACATCTATTAAAGAGAAGGTGATGTGTCTGAATCAGCAGTGATATAATGGGCACTATACTGTAAGTGGCCATGTCACTGCACTACAAAATTAAGCACATTTCATTTTTAAAAAAACTTTTATTTTTCATTAAACATTACATCTTCACAGATTACATACATTTTTAGTCTTTCAATTCTCCAGCTTATTTATTCAAATATAAACCCTTGTCCATCTATTGCTATGTACTGTATTGTTTTTCCCCTATAGTTTTAAGCTCAAATCATCCATTTGAGCAAGTTCTAACAACTTTGTAATTAGGTCTATTTTAGAGGGTCATTTTTCTAATTTGTAGTACTTTGCCAACAACATTCTGGCAGCCGTTATTATATATATTATTAAATATACATCTTTGAGATTATATCCATCTGGTACAATATTTAACAGGTACCGTATTTTTGGCTCCATAAGACGCACTTCCCCCCATATTTTAGAGGGTAATTTTTCTAATTTCCAGTACTTTGCCAACATCATTCTGGCAGCCGTTATATATATTATTAAATATACATCTTTGAGATTATATCCATCTGGTACAATATTTAACAAGTACCGTATTTTTGGCTCCATAAGACGCACTTCCCCCCCCAAAAAAGGGGGGGGGAGTGTGTGCGTCTTATGGAACGAATACTGCAAAAAAGAGTGGGTGAGCAAGGGGCCGATCAATCAGCCCGCCAAGGACTCTTCATCATGGCCGCGCAGCTGCCACCTGGTGTCTGGCCCGCCCG
>NW_015160238.1:206090-206241 GCF_001447785.1 Gekko japonicus
ATGGGGTTCTTACCCAAAAGGCAAATGAAGAACAATTTACGTACGATTATCGACATCTTAGAACACTATGAAGTACATCCTGAAAAGGAGCTGGTTCTGATGTTCTTGGATGTGGAAAAAGCCTTTGATAACTTGTCATTTATCTTTATTT
>NW_015160238.1:206672-216498 GCF_001447785.1 Gekko japonicus
CAAATTTAACATCTCTAGGACCTGGAATTTCCAAAATATGACAACTCCCTGACAGTAGTGCCCTTGGGGGAACATATGGAGAAAGGCGGTTCCTCAGGTAGGCTGGACCCTGGCCATAAAGGGCTTTAAAGGTCAGAACCAGCACTTTGAAGGGAATCCGGTACGCTATCGGCAGCCAGTGGAGCGCTTTCAGCACCGGCTGAATATGGTCCCTCCTCGAGAGACCCATCAACAGCCTGGCTGCAGCATTCTGCACTAGCTGAAGCCTCCGGATTTGCAACAAAGGCAGCCCCATGTAGAGAGCATTACAATAGTCTACCCTCGAGCTGACCCTTGCATGGATCACTGTAGTCGGTAGGGGACCAACTGCCGAGCCAGTCGAAGATGATGAAAGGGCACCCTAGCAGTGGCTGCCACCTGGGGAGGAGTCCAGGCGCACACCCAAACTCCTAACCTCCGACGCTGGTACCAAAGGCACCGCATCAAAGGTCGGGAGAGGGGGCCCCAGCCCTGAGCCGATCTGACTCAGGCCCAGGACCTCCGTCTTTGCTGGGTTTAGTTTCAACCGGCTCAGCCTGAGCCAACCAGCCACAGCCTGTAATGCCCGATGCAGGTCATCGGGGGCAGAGTCCGACCGGCCGCCTAGCATCAGATAGAGCTGGGTGTCATCGGCATATTGATGGCACCCAAGCCCACAGCTCCGGGCAATCTGGGCAAGGGGGCGCATGTAGATGTTGGGGACAGCACAGCCCCCTGAGGCACCCCACACTCAAGGGGATATCTCTGGGGCTGCTGGTCCCCTATCGCCACCCTTTGTCCCCGACAATGGAGAAAAGAGGCAAACCATTGAAGGGCAAGCCCCTGAATCCCCATGTCGGTGAGGCGGTGGGTCAGCAACTGGTGGTCGACCGTATCAAACGCGGCCGACAGATCTAACAACACCAGTGCTGCCACACCGCCCCAATCCAGATGCCTACGGAGATTGTCAGTCAAGGCGACCAGCACCATCTCCGTCCCGTGATCCGGGCTAAAACCGGACTGGTAGGGATCGAGGACGGAAGCATCCTCCAGAAAGCTCTGTAGCTGTAACGCCACCGCCCTCTCAATGGGCTTGCCCAAATAGGGCAAGTTAGACACCGGCCGATAGTTAGCCAATTCGGTCAGGTCCAAAGATGGCTTTTTCAAGAGAAGGCGGACCATCGCTTCCTTGAGTGCCCTACTGCAGAAGTTAGATTTAGAATTCCTACTGCAGAAGTTAGATTTAGCTGAATGTGGCCAGTATTTTATAACTATGATTAAAGCCATCTATAAAAAACAATATGCCAAAGTACTTGTAAATGGGGATGCCACCAATAATATAGAAATTTGTAAAGGATCGAGACAAGGCTGTCTGTTGTCACCTTTATTGTTTATCTTCGCGTTAGAATCATTGAATAATTTTGTAAGAAAAAACGATCAAATAAAAGGTTTAAAAATAAAGGGAGAAGAATTTAAACTTCTGGCCTTTGCTGACGACCTATTTATATTAGAGAATCCTAGAATATCCATATCTTTATTGTTGGAGGCAATAAAAACGTATGGCAATGTAGCAGGTCATAAAAGTAAATTATAAGAAAATGAAGCTTATCTCAAAAAACTGTCAACCAGATACTCTGCAAGCAATCCGAGACATTTCGTCGATGGAATTTGTCAAAAAAATTAAATATTTAGGGGTAAATTTGACCAACAAAAGCAGCTCTTTAATAGAGGATAACTATTACAAATTGTTAGAAGAAATTAGAAAAGATTTGGTAAAATGGAAGGATATACCCCTATCGATCATGGGTAGAATCGCAGCAATTAAAATGAAATATTACCAAGATTTCTATTCTTGGCACAAAATTAAGCACATTTCAGAAGAACAATGTTTTGCTCATTAAGTAATTGGGAAAGGCCATTTTGTCCCACTGGAGTGGCAGCCTGGAATGAAAAAATATATATTCTATGTAACTGAAATGCTCTTTTAATTCCCTAAAAAAACCCTAATTGTCAGGGAGGGTGGGGTATAAATATAATCCAATAAATAAATAAGTTTACTAGTATGTTTGATTTTTAAAAATCTCATAAACCTTCCTTTCAAGTTCTACGGCTTTTTAGATACCAGTAGTGAGCTAAAAGAAAATGTATGTCCTTAGCCAAAGACTTGCTACGCTGGTTTGAAAAAGAATTAGGACTGCATATAGCAGTTACTGCAACATTGCAGACATTATTGTAAATGCAGTGGATTGTTTGCCAATGTTTCAGAACAAATTGCCATTCACGTTAAGAGCTTGTGGGAGAGGAGATAATCTTCCTTAGTCATAGTGTTTGCTGGTTGGCCTTAGTCACTGTAAGTTCAGGTTAATTCAGGAAGCAGCCTCTGTAACAGCTTGCCACAGAGATTGTCTACATGTCCCCATTTTGTGAAGATTCTCCATGCTTTTGTTACCATCCCTACTGCAAAAATGTCTGGAAAACTCTATAATGTCTTTGGTAAGCTTTTCTATATATCCTGCCTGTCACATGGAACAGCTACCATTGCACAACCTCTACATGGCTACTTCACAAGATTTTTATACTGGTAAAATGAAATAAGGTTGCACCATCTAGGACCCTTTGGATATGATGTGGAAATCTCTCAAGTCCATTACAATTGGACCTTCATTTTGGAAATTGTTCTGCAAACTGGAAATTACTGCTGTGTCGTCTGGGCCCCTTTTTAATGAACAACAATTCCTATTTGCTCTGGCTCACAACAAATGCATGTAATGCACAAGGTTTCCAATTTTCATGCATTATAATTGGCTGTATATGATTTCTACACAGTTTTCATATATAATTAAAAAACAAGCTAGGAATAGCATATAAAGTATAAAGCATTCTGGAGTGGATCCAGCAATCCATCAGCAGAGCTTTGCTGAGGGAAGAGATAGGAAGGAGCAGTTTCTTTCCTTCCTCATCATCAGCACAGCCTGCCAACCCACATGGTTATTATTCTAAACAGTTCCCACAACCCTGGGAATCAAATTTCTCAGGGAGGGAAGAAAAAACCAAAAAGGTTCCTGTTAGTTACTTGATTGCAGTGTATCATGTTAGATAACCGGCTATGTCAATGTATGATAACCTGGTTCTGTTCATGCTGAGGATAATTGGTTTTCTCGTGAGTTCCCATTATTTATTATAACCTTCGGGATATGATTGACAGGACAGCCATTTTCTTTGTAATTTATGTAGGTCTTAGACCATGTCATAATATGTATTGTATGGAAATTCACATACAGTAACTTTGTGTGAATTTGAAGGTTATGTTGCTCTATAAAGGAGAAACAGTCACATGAACATCATAATTAAGGACCAGTTTGGGCAGAATCTGCTATTTAATAATTTGCTCTAATGTGCACATTCTATGGGTCTTTATAAAATTTGGGGGGGGGTTATGTGCATTCTATATTGCACAGAATGATGGGAACTAATCCCATGCCTTCTAGTGAACAATAGCACCCATGGCTATGAATCCAGGGAGCTGGCGGTAATTGGCTGCACTTTCCTTTTAATTTGGAAACTGTCCAGCAGGTGTGCAAACAGCACTTTAGATCAGAATATGCACAGGCTTTTTCCAGGACAAAGGATTATCTGCCATTCTAGATTCAGCAGTAAGGATTCCATGTGAACATAGAACTCTGCTTCGAGTAATTTGCTTGTTTTTTGCATTTTCAAAGTGTAAAATAGGATAGAATAATGTTACGGTTCACAGTAATATAAGAACATGGACATGGACACAGCAGCTTGTTTTTCTTTTAGAAGACATTATACTATGAGGTCCTTAGCAGTACTTAGCTCAGTAGAATGTTGTTGATGAACAGTGGAAATTGCTGCTGGGTGAAAATTGAGCTTGCCTTAACTGGCTGTGATGAATTTATCTTACTTTGTAATTCAGCAGTGTTGGTCTTTCGTGATATTGGGCACTGAATAGTTCACAAGCAATGAGAAGATCAGATTCAACCTCAGTGATTTATCTGTCCCACAAGAACAGTTAATTGATTTCATACCTGTATGTTAGTGTCCTGACAAGTCTTTCTGACTCTGTGCTTCATATGCTATGCTTTGGAGGAACATTCAGGAGAGGGAGCTAGACCCTCCTGTAGCAGCCATTCCACACAACTGGTAAAATCTGAACTCATGGTAAAATATGTTTTCTTCGGTACTCCCAAAAAGTAGCCCATGTTATCTTAAGAAGGTCTTTGTAATGTTTCGGATTAGTCATCAGTATTTTTCCTTCCCTGCACTGAATGTGGTTGTAGCAAATTTGTCGTGTGAATCTAGTTTCAGCCATTCACTATAAGCACAACTTGCTGGCAGGCATGCAGTGAATATGCATATTTCTCCAAAAAGATAAATGTGGGTGTGCAATTCAGTATTGATTCAACAGGTAAAGGTAAAGGTAAAGGTTTCCCTTGCTCAAAAGCCAGTTGAATCCGACTCTAGGGGGTGGTGCTCATCTCCATTCCCAAGCCAAAGAGCCAGCGCTGTCCGAAGACATTTCTGTGGTCATGTAGCTGGCATGACTAAATGCCAAGGTGCACGGAACTCTGTTACTTCCCACTGAAGTGGTGCCTATTTATCTACTTGCAATTTTTTGCTTTTGAACTGCTAGGTTGACAGGAGCTAGGGCGAGAGACGGGAGCTCACTCCGTCACGTGGTACTGGGGTCTTGAACTGCGGAAGTACAGTCCATCCGGTCTGCAGCTCAGCGTCTTAACCTCTGAGCCACCGTGGCTCCTCATTGATTCTATACACACAGTAAAATGAGACATATGCACCAGTCACATTTGGCAGTGTGCATGCAGTGTATAAGCTTTTTCCTACACACTAGCGATATCACAGTAGGAAAATTGTATCTTTGCTGCCTGCTATAAATTCTGCATTCCAAAGCAGATTTCTCACTGGTGTATTTTTCTGTGTCAGGATTAGCAATATTGCTAAAACACTTACTGATCATGTGTAATCAGTAAAATTGAGTCGCTTCACCCTCACAGCACTTTTCCTAAGATGTTGACTTCTTTCACAGTGGTGACCAGCATTGGTGCTTAGGTTGCATTCATCCCTTTCAGAAGAGTGCTGTTACATGAGTAACATGTTGAAACAGTCCATGTTCTGTGATGTTTGTTTATTTGGCCTCAGTGCCAGGCTCTCCTGTCTGGCCTGATACTGGATGGTTTGATGACAGTGGCATAGTTGGTAAAATTGAAAACTTGATGCTTAGCTTTAAACATTGTTGGACTGTGTTGTTTGAAACTTGCAGCTCTATCTTGACTAACATCTCTTAAAATTGTGGCAAGTGAGAATTTGGTAGAAGTTCTCATAAGATAAGTAAAAATACTCCTGTATGTTAAAAAAAGAATCTTCACAGCGTTATTTTGTCCTTAGTTTGATTTTTTTTTTTAAAAAAAAAGCAGTGTTACACTTTGTTCAGTGAAATACAGAAGAATTAGGATTTCTGTGCCCTAACTGTTTGCCTTTGCAGCAAACAGGCCAGATGGTGCATTAAAGGTTCTTAATATCACTATAATTTTTGCTTATAGATACTGGCTCTGCAGAACGAACAGCACAAAAAAGAAAGTTTCCAAGCCCACCGCATTCTTCCAATGGTCACTCCCCAGAAGACTCCTCAACAAGCCCTATTAAAAAGAAAAAGAAACCTGGCTTATTGAACAGTAATAATAAGGAGCAGGTAATAGAAGTTGTGGAGGTGATATGATGTTTGTCTTTGCATGGTTATAATTAAAATGCTGTGGTTATCCCTTGGTTTGTGGTAATGGTTCTCCATTGACTGTAGGGGAGATCAAATATGAAGATTACTATGTATTTCTAGTTTCCACAGCAGTCAAGATCTTTAGTAAGTAGTAGAATTCAGAGTTACATATAACAAAGCTCTAAGCAATACTGCCTTGCAGTAACCAACTTCGAACAGGAAGAGAAATTCTAAAAAGAAAGGAGGATGAATTTGTGTGCTTGTGTGCACGCATACACACATTTCATAGTACTTGATCATTGCACTTGGTCAGTGCACCAGAAATAACTTTGACATGGCTAGAAGTCAGGATTTTAGAGATGCTGCCCAGGTGAGCTAATGCAGCTTCAATTGTTCCTCTGTTATCATTGGGATTGAAGCTCAAGGAAACTAGAGATGTTTGGTTGATGGTAGGAATAAAATGCATCTGTTTTCATGCTGTAGTACATCTCTGCACTGAAACCATTTGCCAGCTTTTTGCTGTCTCATTATTTACTGTTTAAACTGATTTAAAACACCTTTTTATCTTGCTTCCCTACCCCTCCTCCTCACATAGGAGTCAGTGCCAAGGATCTTTCACAGAGAAAACTGGGCAACTGGCAAGAGTGGCACAGTAGTGTTCTTGTCCCATTCTCCTTTGTATTAAATGTTTCTGGAGAATTCTAGGACTGGATTTGGGGTAGAGTAGCAGTTATGATATCAGGAAGCTGTTGCTCAAGGGATGGGGCAGTGTGGAGGTGTCTGTTGCTCAGTCTGTTTTTTCATACCTCTCTTCACTTTTGTTTCATCTCTAATTCTGCCAGTAAATGGCCAGAGACGCCTGCTCTTATCCACATGCTACCCTGAAAGGAAAAACTCCTTTGTGATGCTCTGCTGATTTAGAGTGGTAGATTGATTTACTCATTTATCATCTAGACTGGGTGGGACTGGGAAGTGTGTGCTAATAGCAAGACAGCCCCGCCCCTTCTACACCATGACTGCTTGTTTTCTCATTTGTACTAACAAAATGATATATCTAATGCCAGATGCAGTTATGCTGTATACGATAGTAGTAGGAGAATTTTAATGAGAGTGCTAGTTCTTGTTCTCAGTAAGATAAAATAAATATAAAATTGGAAAAGTTTTCCATGTTATAGAAATAGCTAGTCACTATTCAAGTTCACTGAAAAAGATGTGGATTTTCACTTAGCAATGATAGCTGCATTGATAAGTCTACATGAGACAAAAGCCAAATCTAATCAAGTAAGTAATTTATTGATACATACAGAATATATACCATTGCCTCATCCCCTGGCTATTTGGTGAACAATTTTTGCATTAGCATTTTAATCACTGCTCCTGCTGAGGAGCAAGATTGTAATCTGTGACAGTAGAGGTGCTCCGTTACTGTGACATTTTTGGAATAGAGCCATCTCCTGATAGGGATTTCCTGTTTTCTGTGTCCTTATTTCTGCCTGTTTTTTTCCCTACGCTTCAGCAGTATCTATGGGGTGTTAGTCAGTGCACCCATGTTCATTGATACCAGTTGAAAATAACTGGGGCATCATGCGACACTGCCCAACTTTTTAAAGGTAGATATTCCATGTGCTTTATGCGACTTTTCTTAATATGTAGTTGAAACTGTAACCAGTGAAAGCGCCTGGCTAAGATTTATTGTAAATAACATGAGTGCTGCTTGATTCTGGTTATGTTCAGTATAATTGCTGGCATAAATAAATGATTTATTAGAAATGAATGCTCAAAAAATCTCAGCTTCTTTACAGAAACTCAGATTTCACTCTAAGAGCATTTTAACAGATTGACACATTTGCATTTTCGTTCAGCAACACGCCAATTGCTTCTGAAGTCAAATAAAGAAGGCTCTTTTTATGGAGCAGCTGTGAGGTCATTCTAAAACCATCAGGATTAGATGTGTCACTTTTAATATTGTACATTTTGATATGATGTAACTGAAATTTGTAGTTTGGGTGTGATAAGGCTGCGTATTGAACCAAATATTATTTAGTGTTTTTTTGAATTCATGTGCTCTCTCTACACTATTAGGGTTGCCAACCCTGGGTTTGGAAGTACCTGGAAATTAGAGGGTGGAGCATGGGAGAGTGAGGTTTAGGGAGGGGAGGGATCTTGGGTGGAGTATAATGCCAGGCAGGCCACTTTCCAAAGTAGCCATTTTCTCCAGGAGAGGTAGAACAAATGTTTTAAATAATAAATAAGCAATCTATGAAGTCTGGAGATCACTTGTGATTCCAGGGGATTTCCAGCCCCCAACTGGAGGTTGGCAACCCTACTACACTTCCAGGAGTAACCCGGGTTAGCTCTGTTTTACACACAGTATTCCATTTATCAGTGTTGTCACATACTTGTGGTAATCAGGCACACTAACAGTTAGTGAAGCTCCTTAGAGAAAATAATATTACCCATGGAACAACAACAGTATATATGTATGTATTTAATTCAATTTGTAGACCGCCCTCCCCCGTGGGACAGGGCTCAGGGCAGTTTACATCAAAAAGCTTTACATAATTATAATTAAAAGTTAAAAAGTTAAAATAATCAAATACAGCATAAATACCAAGAAGATGGTGATGGAACTGCCAAAGTGTGCCACTGCTTCATGGTGGGTGAGGCAGGGGAAGCAGGAGTGCCGGTCAGATGGAGAACCGTTGCTGTCCTCAACCAAACACTTATGTTGGAACATCTCTGCCTTGCATGCCCTGTGGAAGTGCATTAATTCCCACAGGGTACGTAACTTGGCTGAGAGTTCCACCAGTAGTTTGTTGTCTTTACTATATAAATAGAAATGATAATGAAATTGTCTTTATGTGAAGGAAGTTATAACTACTGTAGTCTTTGGACTATGCAAATGCTTCTGAACTAAGTTAACACTGGTAGTATGCCTGTAATTTTACTGCTACTATGCAATTGTTGTGAATATCTGTTTAGCTGAAATGTGTTGCAACTGGAGTGTTACTTGATCTACCGAGTCCCCAGTCTGCAGTACATAAATGGCCCTGGCGAGTGAAGTAGGCTATGGCCTTTGTGTTTTAGCTAGGACTTGTTTACACCTGGAACAATGCTATGTTTATGTGGTCATGAAATCACTATTTTGGATAGGTATCATATTATTTTATTTTGTGAGCTCTAAATTCCACCCCCTTCTGCATGCTTACAATAACAAATAGTGTAACCATTTATACAGTCACTTGTTTTGAGATGAAACAGCAGTGAAAGTTGAGAATTCCCTGTTCATCTTCATGTCTTCTGTGCAGTCCCACATGGGACTGCTTCAGAGCAGGCCTGCCACAGAGGAGTTTTCTACAAGCGTCTACAATTTACGGCTGGGTGTTCCCCTCCCCTCAGAACAACAGAGCTATGAGCTCTGCTCCCACCCAAATGATCACGTAATGAAGGGTGCAGGGAGAACCCTTCCCTCAATCCTTTTTCTGTCACCACGGAGAAAGGATATGCTACAACTTAAGAAAGATTTCTTCAACAAACCTGTATGTGTTTTCTGAATCCTTCCTATTTACCAGAAAATAGATGGCACTATTTAAGAAATACCACACTTATGGCATGAAAATAACACAAAACGATGACCATGACCTCATGTGTTTGGGGGAAGTACACAATACGTCTTCTTGTCAGGCACTAGAGATTGAATACACACCCTCAGAACCAAGAGTTGTAGACCCAATTATGAATGTGTTGTATTCAACTGACCAGGCCCAATAGGCTTACCAATGGTGAAAGGCATCCTAAAAATCACAAGACACATAAGGACTCTGTTTAGTGAACAGATGGATGCGGTGCTTGACAAGATCCGAACAGGTTGACAGCCAAGTCCCTTGGTAAATCACAAGACACATATGGGCTAAACCAGCTTCTACTCAAGCCTCCACTAAAAAAAGTGGGAAACCTATATCATACTAGAGAGAGGGAATGCGCATTCCTATTTCAGCATCCCACAGCTAACTCTCTAGTAACAGAGGTTCTCCCATCCACACAAAAAGCAGGAAT
>NW_015160238.1:216556-247124 GCF_001447785.1 Gekko japonicus
GGAATGCACTCAGCCCGCCTTGATAAGGAGGGTCATAAATTAGACTTTCTAGGGCTCGAAGTCTACATGTCAGGTGCCTTAGGTCTCTGCATAGCCAATTTTAAGGCAGTTATGGCTCATTATCAGATTTATTTATGGGAAAAAACAGGCAAGGACCATACAGGCAGAAGGAGTAAGCTGGGTAAACAGGAACTCAGTGCATCATGACATGTGGAAGATGCATGTAGCCGGACAGTGGTCTCAGCAGTAGTTATTAGAAGGCACTCATGGTTGAGAGCTTCGGCCCTACCTCCAGACACTAGGGCCCATGTGGAGGATTTTCTCTTCGAGGGGAGGACTCTGTTTAGTGAACAGATGGATGCAGTGCTTGACAAGATCCAAAAGAACAGGTTGACAGCCAAGTCCCTTGATATTACTTCCCAGCAATCTGGGAACGTTAAACTCAGGTACTTCCCCAGACACACTCAACAGTCTCAGTTTGGGAAGTCATATAGATTCTAGCCCACCCAGAATTATTAGCACTATCATACCCCTTTCAGTACCCAGTCCCAAATTAGACGGCAACAGCCGAAGCAGAGAGGCCATCAGGGAATATCTCCCAGGCACCGCAGTGACTAGGGTAGTCTCCCACAATTGTCTGATAGCTTTTCCTTGTTCGCACACCACTGGAGTTCAGTTACACAAGATGTTTGGGGTTTGAGTATAATAAACTTTGGATTTTTTGTAGAATTCAAATCCACTTCCCAGTGTATTAATCTTAGTTCCCAAATGGCTGCTTCCAGCTTGCTTTTTACAGCAAGAAATTCAGCATCTCCTCCAAAAGGGAGCTTTGTGGGTCATTCCCCCCCTCAGAAAAGCGTAAAGGTTTTTATTCCAACCAAGGGTCATTTCCTGCAGTAGCGCACAGGAGCGGAGCTCCGGCAGTAAAGAGCCCAGGGGGCGGGCACATGCAACAAGCCCCACTCCCTGCTCCCAGCAGCCCTCAGTCAGAGCAAGAAGCAGCCAGGTAAGTTGCATAGCCCCCCCCCCGGCCCAAAACAGTCCAGTGGCACCTTTAAGACAAAGTTTTATTCAGGTTCAAGCTCTTCCTCCTCTGGGAGGACAGATCTGCATGTCTCTCCCTCCCCCCCCCAATAGCTGGCAATCCAAAACAGTCCAGTGGAGCCTGAGGGGTGCTGCCAGTGATGTCAGGGTGTGTGGCATATGCAAATAAGTTATGCTAATGTGGTATGCTAATGAGCTCCTGAACCTCTTTTTCTACGAAATGACCCCTGATTCAAACTATTTTTTGATAGATAAAAAGGGAGGTGGTGTGAGGACTATCTTAGACCTGAGGGGACTCAATAGATATTCAAATAGATATTTGAATATATGCATGTTTCGTGTGCTAACCTTAGAGGATATCTTCCCCTTTATTGACAAAGGATGCTGGTTTGCAGTCCTGGATTTAAAAAAATGCTTATTTCCATATCACCATTCATGAAATCTGCAGGAAATTCTTTAGATTTAAATTCTCAGGTCACAGTGTTACCATATGGCTTAGCCACAGCCCCAAAGGTTTTTATGAAATGTTTTTCAGCTATTGTAGTGTATGTGGTCTTAAATGGCTGTTTGGTTTATCCTTATTAGGATGACTGGCTTCTCATTGGAGAATCAAGGTCACAACTTACATCACATATATCTTTGGCACTAAACACCTTAGAATGGTTGGGGGTCCTCATAAATTTTCCAAAATCCATTCTAGTCCCTACTCAGGACTTGAAGTTCATCGGAGCAAGGCTAAATTCTGTCTCACATAAAGCTTATCTCCCAGTGACTAGAGCTAGAGCAATTAAAAAATGGGTGTCAAAATTTTCTCACTCCAAATTCCAAAAAGTATTTCACGTTCAGAAGCTTTTAAACCTCATGGCTTTCATCCCAGCTATCATCCGCCATGAGAGACTTCACATGCGTCCCCTCCAGAACTGGTTTCTAAGAAATTTCAAAACATTAATAGACCCACAGTGGTTGAAACTATACCCAGACAGATCATTAGATCCCTGTCTTGGTGGTCAGTAGATTTGAACCTATTAAAAGAGATATCCCTAACAATTCCCTCCTCTGGTCTTCATCTGTTTACAGAAGCTTCTTTAAAAGGGTGGGGAGCTAACTGTGGTTCTATTTGTATTAATGGGCACTGAAGTCCAGCTGAGTCAAGACTCCATATTAATGTTTTAGAACTTAGAGCTGTCAGATGCGCCTTTGCTTGTCTTTCAGACACCATCCATGGAAAGATGCTGCTACTGTCCATGGACAACAGTGACAAAATACTACATCAACAAACAAGGGGGAACAGGCTTCCTAAGATTATGCAAGGAGGCACAAGTCTTTTGGAATTGGGCCATTCAGAACAGAATTGACAGCCATACATATAGCAGAGCACAACAGATTAGCAGATCACCTGAGCACAGATGATCCTTAAACACACAAGTGGTCCATAAACATGAAATGTTTGCTCCCAGTTTTCAAGATTTGTGGTCACTCTCAAGTAGACGTGTTTGTTTTGGCAGACAACACAAAATACCAAGCCTTTTGCTTGAGAGCAGCAGTGGATGACCTTTCCCTGGGAGACACATTCCATCTGCATTGGTCCCACACCCTTTATTATGCTTTCCCACCCTTTCCACTCCTCCACTGGGTGGTACTGAAACTGAAAGCAGGCAATACAATGTGTATCTTAATAGCCCTCTTATAGTCCAGGAAAACATGGTTTCCAACTTTGTGGCGCCTGTTCAAGGGGAAAAAATATCTCTACCCACAACACAAGACCTTCTTGCAGTGGGACCGATCCATTACCACATAGAGATATTACATCTCCATGTGTGGTTCATTTCACTGTAGACCAATTGTCAGACAGGGTGGCTGAAATTTTAGTGCCATCACGCAAACCAGCCACCTGGAAATCTTATAAAGCTAAATGGCAACATTTTACAACATGGGTGAGGGTCAGGAGGATTAAGTCAGAGTCCTGCCCCTTAACAGAGTATCTCCTTTCCTTGATAGACTCAGGTCTATCCACACCCTCCATCATGCCTAGCAGCCATATCAGCCTTCCACATTGGGGTAGACTCAGCCTGTATTTTCAAATGCACTAAGAGATTCCTCAAAGGTCCCTCAATGGAGTGTGTCTCTTGTACTATCTCAATTAATATATAAACCATTTGAAACCATGACCTCATGTGATCTTTCTTCATTATCTTATAAGACAGCATTCTTAGCTGCGATAATATCAACGCGCAGAGCGGGCAAAATCAGATTGCTCGGGTTTGAGCCACCATTTACTAGAATTCACAAAGATAAAGTGGTTTTGAGTCGCAGTCTTGACTTCACTCCAAAAGTGGTTTCCCAATTACATTTGTCTCAAGATACAATTTTAACCTAAACTTCAGTCCCCAGCGGAACAAGCAGTGCACATGTTAGATTTCAGGAGAGTGTTATTATTTTATTTAAATCGTATCTCAGCATTCAGGAAAAGCTTTAATGACCCAAACAAAGGGAAAACATTTTCATCACAAACCCTGTCTAGATGGGTGATGGCTGCAATTAAGATGCCTTACACTAGAGCAGGCTTGGAATGCTTGTTTCCCCTAAAAGCACATTCGACCTCTGGTGACTGACGGTGTGTGCAGCTGGAAGTCATGGCGACCTCTGGTGACTGATCCCTACTGGGGGTCTGGAGGGTATTCAGAGAGGTGTCTGAATAAAGCCTGCCACGACCTCCCAACTGCTGGTATTCCAAGAAGGTCTCCCATCCAAATCGGCCCACGCCCACCTCTATGGTAAGTGAGCTTGCTAATCTCCCATGTGGGACTGCACAGAAGACACAAAGGTGAAAACATGGTTGCATATACCTGTAACTGATGTTCATTGAGTGGCTTCTGTGCAGGCACACATCCCTCCCTCCTTCCCTGCTGTGGGCCATACACCTTCATAATCTCCACAGTGGTGGAAAGAGGACCGAGGGAGGGGTGCTTCCCCTGCCTCCAATCAGGTGATCATTTGGACGGTAACAGAGCCCATAGCTCTGCTGTGCTGGGGTGGGGCTATAAATTCTAGAAACTTGTAGAAAACTCCTCCACGGTAGGCCTGCTCTGAAGCAGTCCCCCATGTGTGCCTTCACAGAAGACACTTGATGAACTTCAGATACAGGTAAGTGTAATCATGTTTTATTTAGTGGTTCTCTCAGCTGTAATCTGAGAGTGAAGTGATGTAAATCAATTGGTTAACAAAGTCTAAACTACACGAAAATGAAAGCCAGGAGTCCATAAGAGCTCCTGTATCTCTTGTTGTGGTTTTCTAACTTCGGAAATACTGGGAATGCCAAGTCTCAAGTGTGGTCTTTCTGTTTTGCTGAAGGTGTTTCTTGGAGGCCCAAGAGATGTGGATGAGGAGCAGTCTCAAGCCATGTCTGCCCTAGAGAATTGCTCCTAATTTGGAGCAGTGGGACCACTTTAGCTTAAGTACTAACAGTGTGGCATGTGCTTTGCTTATTTTGTCAATCTGTGCAGTGTGTATTACTCTTTGGCTGCACTAGCATTATTTATGCTGCAATGCATTGTCTTATACCTGCCCTACTGCAATAGGAGATATACCATCCATTGCAGGAAATGATCACTGTACTGTTGGATGATACAAGATGGGTTGCTTGAACAAGGTCCTGGTGGGCCTTATTTAAAAAAGGGACTTGAGACGGTTCATTTTGAAATAGTCCACATTTAATCTTTATTGTCATAAAATATATTTTATCCAGTTTGCAGTAGTCTGTGTTGGTAAAAAGCATTTTAAAAGTACTGGTATTAAAACTGAGTTGGCAAGAATCTAGCTGTCGGGGCAGTAAACTGTTAATTTATTTTTCCTTACTGCTGTCTTTAACATACAGAATTATTTTCTTTGGCAACCACATAGATATCCAAGGAAGAGAGAGCTCAGAATAACTCAGTTTCTATTATAAATAAATAGGCAGTTACTTTTGGGCTTCTTCTGTACATGCTAATACATAAAGTATTGATAATATCAATTACGCAGTTACCCTTAGTTTTGCAGCCCTCCTTTCTCTAAAAGTTCTTGTATGATCACCACTGTCTGATGTGGTAATTGAAGAGCATATTGAGTTGGTCTGATTGTTGCCTTTTCAGGATGCTATTACTTTTAATAAGGACTATAATTAAAAGAAAAACACCCAACCTGAAAACTTTTTAGTGTACAGTGACAGATTATTTCCTGAGCTTATTTTTCTCTGTAGAGACTGCTTGTGCTTTCTCATGTTTGAGCAAATATGAATAGAATTCACTGCTTGTTCCTATTTAAATGTGCATGCATTTTAAGCACATACTCGTGTACATGACTACTGATAGTACGAGGGCAAACAAGTTAAGTTTGGATTTATTCTGGTGGCGGTTAGCCAATTGAAGGAGTCATCTGTTTCATAGCTTCCATAACTATGCTTAGTTTAGATTGTTGAGTAAGCTGTTTCACATGTTAGATGTGATTTTTTTTCTGGCAATCCCATTGAAGAGATTGATACGTAAAGAAATATGGCAACTCTTTGGTTAGCAGGAACTCTACAGGCCTTGACCAGTATAGCAGAGACAATATCTCAGTGAAATTCGGTCTCCTTCAACCCCCTCCAAACCTTCTCTACAAACTACAGGTTTTAACTTGTTAGTGGCTATTTGTTTTTCTGTGGTTCCTAAGGTGTTTGTGTTCAGATAGCAAGTTCTGTATTTAAACCAAGGGACCAATAACCCAGAGCTCACTAGTGCAGTTGAGTAGACAGTGCAGTGGAATTCCATATCTTTCAAGAGTTGAAGTGGTGAACCTTTTGTTGATTTATAATCCTGGCATAGGTTGAGCTGCGATTTGTTTAAGCCACTTCTTATTGTATCTCAAATAAGTGTTTTCTTGCTTATTATTTCAGGCCGTTCACAAATGTGCAACAAGAAGCAATCCACCTCATGCTTGTTTCTTAAAAACCCTGGATGTTGTTTTAACAATTAGCATCATTTACAAAAAAATGATCTTAAATCAAACACATTTTGCACTGACTTCTTTTGTAATGCTCTTAATGCTTGTGTTGAAACAAGAAATATGTCTTGTGGCAGTTTGAAAAACAGATTTACTGAAGCATGTGTTTGTGGACTAGATCCCATGTCATCCTCTTAAGTACAAAGTTTTACCTGTAGTCACGGTTAGGCATCTAGCCATTTGATGGCCTGTCCCATATGAAAATAAGTTGGAAGGGTAAGAAGTTGCTAACATCCTCCAGGAGCTTCAGTTGTTTGTTTAATAGTCCTAAAGCCTGACAGTAGTTTCTCAGGTAGACTTCCATGGCGGAAAACACAGGAATAAAGCAGAGTGTTCAAGACAAGTTCTGATATCCATCAAGTGTCTTTTACTGTCCGGAGATACGCATTGCATGTATGCACTTTCTTCGTGACTTACACACACACACACACACAACTACAATTAACATTCTTCAAAATACGAAAGAAAGATCTAAGGGCTCAACAACAACAGAGTATATGAGCAATTTCAAAAGTTCATTGTGTGCTGAATAAAAAAAAATCAAGTGCACAAATGGACTCTGTCAAATATTGATGAGGGTGGGTTGGTCATGTTTGATTATTATTTTATTTGAAAATGCAAATTTGTTTTGAAACCAAACCTGTCTTTCTTGCCTACATTTCAGTCAGAACTAAGACATGGTCCGTTTTACTATATGAAGCAGCCACTCACCACAGACCCTGTTGATGTTGTACCGCAGGATGGACGGAATGATTTCTATTGCTGGGTTTGTCATCGGGAAGGCCAAGTCCTCTGCTGTGAACTCTGCCCTCGGGTTTATCACGCTAAGTGTCTGAAACTGACAGCGGAGCCAGAGGGGGATTGGTTTTGCCCAGAATGTGAGGTTAGTTTGCTTTGAGGTGTCCTGTGTGTCTCATTGATATACCTTGGAAAGATAAGAGAGGGAATAGTGTGAAGATGCTTCCAAACTAAGAGTTATGATAGTATTTACCAGTCTTATGTTCCCCTCACCCCTGCTCTTGATCATCTACATCTTCTGTGTTAACTTTGTAATGTTCCATTTTGGGGTGGGTGGGGGAATAGCATGAAAATATTTGTCTCCAATCCTTAATTTACACTGACCAATAGTATGATGGAGACAGTTTCACTGTGAAGTGTTCCCATGTCACCCCAGGAAATATTTGCATAACAATAAGCAGCACCAGTTGTGAAGCTCCAACCTGCCTGCTAGATACCTAGCTAGGAATGTGGTTTGGGTTATCCAAATGGTTACTGGAGCATTGTGGAAAGGGAAGACCTTCCAGATCACTAACAGTGTGTGAACAGAACATCTGAGTCCAGTGGCATCTTTAAGACCAACAAAGTTTTATTCAAAGTGTAAATTTTATTCAAAGTGGAAAGCACACTTGTTCAGACAAAAGGAATAAAATCTCCTCAAGGGTTACTTACAGGGGGGGAAAAGGTCGGGGCAGCCATTAGGAGAGGCCACTCAGAGTCAAGATGCACATGCAGAGCTGAAATTGAATCAGGTGCCCCTTATTTATTTATATTTACATTTATATCCTGCCCTCGCCACCATTTGGCAGGCTCAGGGCGGCTAACAACATATGTAAAAATACATTAAAATAGCAACAAATTAGCACGTAAATGCAAGAGTTAACAAAAAATGTGAGAATAAAGCTAGAGTCCAGCAGTACCCCCAAGACAAACCAAACTCAACCATTTGTCTGAAGAAGTGTGCTTTGCACATGAAATCTTACAAAGGTTTATTCAGGGTATGAGCTTTTGTGTGCATGCATACTTTATCAAATACTAATACAAATTTACTAATATAAATACTAATACAAACTTTATCAAAGACTAATACAAATACTAATGTATTTAATAAGGTGTGCATGCACACGGAAGCTCATACCTTGAATAAACCTTTGTTGGTCTTAAAGGTGCCGCTGGATTCTAAATTTGTTCTACTGCTTCAGACCAACACGGCTGACCATTTGGATCTACTTTGAATAAAACTTTGTTGGTCTTAAAGGTGCCACTGGACTCAAACTTTGTTCTGCTGCTTCAGACCAACATGGCTACCCACCTGAGTGTGTGAACAGGTATTTAATCACAATGCAATGATTAAGATAACAGAGAAAATTTTGAAAAGGACAGATATAATCAATGGATTTAGCTATAGCGGCTGTTCTGACCTTGCATACAACCCCTGGCACCATGCTCCGTCCAGTAATCTTGTTGATCATAGTTTTTCTTCCTGACCCCACGACAGACGTTTTACCACCAAGATGACAAAAGTACATGACATTCCTTAGAGTTGTTGGGAAAAGGGAGTAAGATTTTTGCCAAGAATACAGGCACAGTGATCCCCACAGTTTCTTCAGTTACTGATGCTTGTGGATTCAATCAAAAGCTGCTAGAAAAAAATAGCTGTCTTGATTTTCCCAGCCAGACTGGCAGAATAACACCCCGCAGTTGATTTTCAGATTGTACTACATATTCTTGATTTTTACAGCACATTGGGTACCACTTAGTGGAAAAAGAGATTTCAGTATTGTGTTTACATGTGACAGTAAGCTGCATGTTCCATCGTAATGAAGGGATATATAGATGTTTTGCTAATCTGAAAATTTCTTGTGTTTGTCTTTAGAAAATTACTGTAGCAGAATGCATAGAAACACAGAGTAAAGCTATGACAATGCTCACAATTGAACAGCTATCCTACTTGCTCAAGTTTGCACTTCAGAAAATGAAACAGCCAGGGGTAAGGACGACGTGTTAATATTTTACTCCATTGTATGTTTGTGACTGAATAATTAAATGTTTAGATTACTAATTACATGCAAGCATTCCAGTATTTGTGCAATGTACAGAAGAAGAAATTTTGTCCCTTCCCCAGCTTTCTGTAGTCATAAATATGAGACGGGAAGGAATTCACTATTCAGACTGGGATGAATTACAGCCTGTAATTTCACAGGTGATGATTACACCGGCAAGGCGGGATAGAAATTGAAAGTAAATAAATAAATAAATATTCTTATTATCCTGACCACAGACCTGCTGCTGCAGGAATAGAAGATCGTGACACTTTTGTTCTTGGTTGAACTAGGAGTTGATTCAGAATTTTATTTGTTTATTCCTTTGTTTATTTCATTTGCACACCACCTTTCAAGCTTGAGGGGACTTACATCATTCTCCTCCCCTCCGTTTTATCCTCAAAACAACCCTGTGAGGTAGGTTAAGCTGAGAAAGTATTACTAGCCCAAGGTCACCCAGTGAGCTCCCATGGCACAAGTGGGGATTTGAACCCTGCTCTCCTAGATACTAGTCTGACACTCTTAACCACTACACTGCACTGGGTCTCAAGTATTGAACTTGACATATTGAAGTGTTGCACTGCTAGACTAGCAGTTGTGTAGTCTGCTTCTGACCTCCTATTCCTTTCAGTTCTCTCTCGACTTGCAGAGCTCACAGCAATGTTAGTAGTTCCTTTTTTGTTGTGTGTAGTTATGTAATGAAGTCACAGTTCTGAAGACTGCAAGAGCAAGGGTTTCTTGCTGCAAAGCTTTGAGGTCAGATTGGGAGTTCTTATTTTGCACTGCTGAAAATTGGAACACACTAGTCCTGTAGATCAGGGTGCAAATGTTAGAAAGGCTGTGATTTGATAGAACATACAGCAGGATAACCATGCCCCTAACAGAGCGTGGTTTCATATGATGCTGTTTTCCATTTAGAAATAGTTTCACCAGTAATGCTGGAACTTTGGGAAAAGAAATGCACCTGTAAGAAGATAGGAAGAATCAAGAGCAGGGCAAGAGCACAATTACTTCAACTTAATATACCTTTAAAAAAAAACCCCGTGATACTATTGGTTAGAGGTAAACAACGTAAGGCCCCATATTCTGCCCATCAATGTTGTTCTCAATCCTTTTGACTGAAAGGGTTGGGCCAAGGTATGAATTTAAGCCAGAACTATTATCTTGTGGCCTACCAGAAATGTTTAAAGCCTTCATCCATATGAAGGATCCTTCCTCCAATTGAAGTGGCTTTTGCTCCAGGGGAAGAGTCCTTTATGGTGGAGGAAGGCTCCGTAGAGCCCTTAGGCATGGGGGAGCCTTTAAAATTTGCTGACTGAAGCAGTAAGATATATGCTAATATTGTCATTTTTTTATGTAGTATATTTTAGTCCTGCCCTTCTTCCATGGAGTTCAGGGAAGCATACATGGTTCTTCCCTCAGGCTAGACTAAAATAGAACGGCAGGTAGAGGGTTACTCAATGAGTTTCATGGCAAGCGTGGATGGGTTTCTCTGAGCCTAATCCAACTACACCACACTGGAGACATATGAGTGATGAAGACAGTTGTTGGTATCTGACAAAGGGAGCTTTGATTCATGAAAGCTCATACCCTGAAAATCTCGTTGACCTCTATGGTGCTACTGGATTTGAATCTAGCTGTTCTACTGCAAACCAGCATGGCTGTCCTCTGAAACTACATGCAAATATGTTATGGTTACACTGTTACATTATTGTAGTGAATAATAGTGGAAACCATTCGCGTATCCACAGGTATATTTGCTGTGACCTCCTAGCTGGGCTTCGGATTCATATTAAAACATTATGAATTTTGAAACTTCTCGGTGTTTGTTAAACATGGATATTTCCCCCCTTTGTAACAGACAGAGCCATTTCAAAAGCCAGTTTCACTGGATCAGCATCCAGATTATGCAGAATACATCTTTCATCCAATGGACCTTTGTACATTAGAAAAGGTTAGTTGAAAGCAAGGAGAAAAATCCTGTTTAGCTCTGTTAGATTGCTTGTAATTGCTTTTATTGCCGAGTTCTAAAATCAGCCCAGTACTTTGGATATATGTCAAATAAGATTGCCCTCTTTACATTATGGAATGGGTCCCCTGCACTGGAAATATTTTGCTTAATTTTTACTTGTGCAAATTCACAGCCACTTCACTGCAGCATGATTTACAAATTTGTTTGGAAATTTACTGATTATTGATACAAGGCATCTGTCTTGCGTATGGTAAATTTCCCCCCCTGCCCAAATATGTTTTTGTCTTTGATTAATAGAATGAGAGGGATATCTCCATAAATAGAAAAGCTGCTTTTTACCATTTTACACTGGTAGAAATGACACATGCAAGATTTTAAGGGTAGGCTTACAGTGGGGTTTCTTCTTTCACCCAAGGATGACCCTGGTAGCAATTTTAGCTAACTGTAATTGTTTGTAACAGTACATATGATGCAGGTTATTGAGCTTTTTTTCTAGGATCACACACTTCTCTTGCTGCGTGCTCTTGACTCTCTCTCCTTCCTTTTTTAAACAAGTCATAGTTTAACATGCTGTTCTAGTTGGGCAAATTATGTCTCTAAACCAGGAGTTGAAATCATGGTTGGGCATGGAGGCCACCTTTGGTTCATGCAAATAACCAAAACAAAACAAAAACAGGAATGTTTAAGGGGCATTCCCTGCATGACCTTGCAACACATTCTGAATCTCTGAACCATGATTTGAAGATTGGGAATATGGTGTCTGAACTGGTATTCCTTCTGTCTCCCTCCCTTTCCCCCCACTGTTTGTGATTTCCTTGGCAGATTCTAAGCAGTATTTGATGAAACTGAAAATATGGCAGATTGCAGCACGGGTTTAAGAATCATGTAAAGTTCTTAAAATTATACTTAATATGTTCCCATGATATGTAAGCAAATGCTGCTGGTTTGCGAAATAATGTACACTCATAATGTATCTAATAGATTCTTGAATTTCCAAGCTCTATATGATAACATCTAATTCAATTCAACATTAGTTTACATAGTTAGTAAACATATTCTTAATTTACAAAAAACAAATCGCTGTCTCTATGTTAAGATAAACTTTGTAAAATTTCCTGATGATAGATTTAGAAAATGTTTTTCAATTTCAACTACTCTTTGCATACTTGTTCTGCAGAATGTTAAAAAGAAGATGTATGGTTGCACTGAAGCTTTTTTGGCCGATGCCAAATGGATTTTGCACAATTGCATTATTTACAATGGGGGTATGTATGTTCTTTTAAAAATGAATGTACTGTTTGTATGCAAAGAAGAGAGTCATGATCATTTCACCATAAATGACAGATCAGCCTTAAGAAGGGCTTGGAATCTGAATGCCTGAGACCTGGAAGAAAAAAAGAAAAGAAAATGGTTCAGTTTAATTCTGGTATAATGATTCCTGAAATTAATTTATTTAAAGTTACATATTGCAAACTTTGCAATATTAGATGTCTAATAGTAAATAGTATATATTCTGATTCTTCCTTTTATCTCTGAAATCAGATGTGACCTTTCATAATCTTCAAGCTGACTTTTCATAACATGTTAGAAAATATAAAAATTCTCAGGGGATTTAACTATTAGATCCTGTTGGGTGGTATGCTTTAGGATTTCATGACCTCTGTGATAATAATAGGTCTGTCCCTAATTATATCAGGCCTTTCATATCCTTGACTGACTTTTTTTTTGTTCTGGCCAAGAATAAAGTGATCTGAAGCTAGGATAAATTTCTTCACTTCTCATGGACAAATCAGTGTCCCTAATTATATCAGGCCTTTCATATCCTTGACTGACTTTTTTTTTGTTCTGGCCAAGAATAAAGTGATCTGAAGCTAGGATAAATTTCTTCACTTCTCATGGACAAATCAGTTCCAGATGGAGTTGGTTTACAGGACCAACTGACCTCTTGCAAGGATGGGCAGTAGCCCTTTCAATATCAGTGTCAGGATCTATGTCCTTTTGTTGGCCTTCCATAGTAACTGGTTGGCCATTGTGTGAGATGGGATACTGGACCAGATGGACCACTGGTCTGATAGAGCAAGGATGTCCTTGGGTTCTGATTTGGGGACCAGTTGGAAGGCTACATCCTGGAGACTTATCAAAAGATCATCTGAAGTTACTACTCTTGGGAGGGTTTCCTATTGATATGTCTCACAGTTCTGTGTAAGCCTTGCTTGATATTTGGAATGGGAAAATGTCTGAATGGTTGCCACAATCAGGCAGTCTCTCCTGCTTGTAAGAATCTGATTGGTCCCTTGCTTTATGGGGAATATAGGGTAATGAAATAACAGCGGTAGTAGCTAGAGTGTCTGTAGAAAAATGCTTTGAACATGGGCAAGAATTCACTTTAGAGCATGTTCCGTGATAGTGATGAAAGTAAATATATTGTGCTGTTCCACCATCATTACGTTGTTTCAGTACCTGCCAGCAGTTTGGTGTAGTAACAGGACTACAAATTTTGTCCCCCAAGGAGAATTTGAGTAGTAGGCCTCATGGGAATTTAAGCAATAGACCTCAGAAGCTGATCTTGAGAGTCTGCTTTTTTGCTTCATGGACATTGATGTGTGGAATGCTGTAAAGTACTCACTTGCCTGAATCTTGGTGATTTCATTTGTTAGATATGGGGTTCAGTATCATCACTATGCTGACACCCTGTTCTATTTCTGCTTTTATTGGAATGTCTGTTGAAGTCCTGAGCTCACATTTGGGCTCAGTGGTTGACTGGTTAAGAACAAATGAACTGAAACTTATTCTTGACTCAATGAAGATGATGGTGATTGAGGAGCTAGTATATTTTGGAGTAGTTGTATAGCTCATTCTGGATAGGATTGTACTCTCTTTAACACTCATGGCCAGTGTTCCCTCTAAGCTGAGTTAGTGTGAGCTAGCTCACAGCTTTTTAGCCTCTAGCTCACACCTTTTTGTCTTGGCTCAGGAAGGAGGGCTCCAGAGCAAACTAATGTATGCAGTAGCCAAATCGCTCACTCACAACTTTAATGCCAGGAGCTCACAAAGCAGAATTTTTGCTCACAAGACTCCACAGCTTAGAGGGAACATTGCTCATGGCTGCAGTTTTGGATGGTTCTCCTGGATCCAACACTGCTTTGGAATGCCCAGGTGGAGGCAGTGGCCGGCAGCACTGTTTCGGCTTAAATTGTTATGCCAGCTGCAACATCTTCTGGACAAGAAAGGTCTGGATGTACTGATTACATCCACACTAGTCTATTGTAATGCAATGTAAGTGATGGTGCTTTTCTTTGGAAATGGCAACTTGTCTTCGAATTTTGCAACAAGGAAGTAGATTGGGGCCTGCAGCATACAGTACTTTATTGCAATTTTATATCATCTTCATGGACCCAGTTTGTTTCTGGATCCTGAAAGCCCTAAATATTGTGGGATGAGGGATGAAACAAAGATTGTTTTCAAAGTGCTATTCAGAAATGGATAATCTTTTCCCTGTTGAGCCTTTTATTGAACTGTTAGCTTTTAAAAATATCTATTTAGATAGTTCCCTTTTAAAGATATCCATATCTAAAAGCATGATTTTTAAATCAATAATACAAATACTAATTTAGATTTAGTTAGATTTAATAAAGATTTAATTAGATATTACCCTTTATTTCCTCAGGAAATCATAAATTGACGCAAACTGCAAAAGTCATAATAAAAATCTGTGAGCATGAGGTATGTATTCTTCACTTAGTCTTTGTCCTGTATACTGGAGTTCTTTGCTGTCTGATTGAATTGTTTTCACAATTTGCAAGCCACCTTGAGTCTCAGTGAGAAAGGTGGGCTATAAATCATAATAAAATGCATTTGAAATTGTTTTAAAGGCCTAGTATTATATATGTCTATGATTAATCTTGAAAAGGAGTTTGCCTTGAACTTCATAGTTTCCTGGTCTAAGATATCTGCAATACAGTGAGTTAGTCAAGTGTGTAGGCCAGACTGCTTTAATTAAGAAGTTTGCCACATATAAATCAAACTCTTATTGGGAATGTGTGTATGTATGAGGAAAAATGGAAAACAGGTATAAAAATACTTTCTGTTCTTTTTGCTATTCTTTTTGGCATGTAAGTTTTTTGGCTATTCTTTTTGGCATGTCAGACAATTATTTCATTAATAACATGCTGATTTGCATAGCAGTTACCATGATTTGTATGCAGGTTTATTGCTCAAATAACTATTTTAATTTTTTGTAGAGGCTTTATATAGAATTTATTTATTTACTTCATTTTTAATCTGCCTTTCTCTCAAACTCACTCAGAGATTCACTTTTGAAAATCTGGACCAAGCGATTTAGCATTACAAAGTTGAAGCTTTGTCAATTAGTCTAAGATAATAGCTTCAGCTACTGTACAATATAAAGATTTTACCAACTGTCAGTATACTGATCGCGTATAATCATTGCTCCAAGGTTGTTTATGGAAAATTTGATGTATCTTGCCAGCTGACACATATTGTCTGTTTCTATTCCTTTAAGCCCAAGTGCTTTAAATACTACTCAAATTCAATATGAAATGATAAAAGCAATTTATTAATATATCAAATATCTTTGTAACAGCATACACACTGTGGAAGCAACAAGAATTAGTCTAATTAAATACCAAGATGCACATTCTAGAAAAATGTATAATTCTGTACTGTATCAAAGTTGAATGGCTGCACATGTTGTTCTGGATTACCGGAGAAAATAGGATATTGCCATTTCTTTAATCCCCACTTCTACAGTAACAGATATTTCTCTTTACAGATGAATGAAATAGAAGTATGTCCAGAATGTTATTTAGCTGCTTGCCAAAAACGAGAGAATTGGTTTTGTGAGCCTTGTGTAAGTATATATATATTTATTTTTTAATTTATTTTTGGATTTATATCCCGCCCTCCCCGAAGGCTCAGGGCGGCTAACCACGGGGCACATGTGCCAGAATTAAAACAAATAAAACAGTCTAAAACAATACAATACAACAACAACATATATCCAGTTTCATAACATGGACTTGTTCTTATGGCAATTACTTTAAGTTATTGTTGGGTTTACTATTGGACCTGGAGAAATATGCTTCTGTTTGTAAATGTTGCCTGCATGTTAAAGTTATGTTATAGAGATTCTAAAGTTGAAATGTTTTGCCTGCTCATTTGCACTTGAATTTTTCATTTCATGATGGAGCCATGATAAAAATCTGAATATTATGGATTTTGCTAAGCTACTTAAACCTTAAAATCTGTTGACACTGGTACTCACAGCATTTGCGTGGTTATAGTTCATCTGCATATGCTGGAAAAAGATGATAAATTTTATAGCATGCGTAAACTTCAGCAGATATTTGGTGACACAACCCTTAGTAGAGAGTAGCTAGCAGTATGACTCAGTGAACACTAGGGGCTTTGGCATAACAGTAATTTCATCCTTAGCCTCAATTTGCAATAAGGATATAACAAGGTAGTAGCCTGCCTTGCACAGCTGTTATGATGACTGAATAATATATATACACATTGATTTTAAGACTTGAAATGTGGCATATAGCTAGCATGTTTATTAGCCCCCTTTTCCCTAACAAGACCCAAAACAGTTTAAAACAAATAGTACAGATATACAGTGTAAATACACACAAAAAAGAACAAAAACATATTATATTCTGGGGACAATCTGGAATCTAACAGGCCAGTTGTCCAGGCTAAGAGCTGTTTGGCTTATACCTCCTGGCCACACCCAAGATGTATGCCTGGAAAAAGAAGATGCAAATAAAATCACAGCAAAGCTGCTGTGATTGGTAACAGTATTCCTAAGAACATAAGAGACGCCAATGTTGGATCAGGCCAGTGGCCCATTCAGTCCAACACTCTGTCACACAGTGGCCAAAAATACCAGGTGCCATCAGGAGGTCCACCAGTGGGGCCAGGACATTAGAAGCCCTCCCACTGTTGACCCCCCCAAGCACCAAGAAGACAGAGCATCACTTGCCCCAGAGTCCCTATCTATACCTTGTGGCTAATAGCCACTGATGGACCTCCCCCAGCTCTCCCTGCTAGTTAGAAAATGGGTTTTCTAGAGATGACAAGGTCTGGACAATAGACCTGTCTACATTAGGGTTATATTTGGTTCAGTTCCCCCACCCCCACTCCTGTGACTTTCACATATATGAAAATGATAGATGTTAAGATGGTTGGAGTACAGTTATCACTGACAGCGTTAGAGTTATCACTCTCATGCTGGTGAGATCCAGTGTGATGTAGTGGTTAAGAGTGGTGGACTCTTGGAGCCAGGTTTGATTTCCTACTTGTCCACATGAAGACTGCTGGGTGACCTCAGGCCAGTCACAGTTCCCTCAGGACTCTCTCAGCCCCACCTATGTCACAAGGTGCCTGTTGTGGGGAGAGGAAGGGAAGGCAATTGTAAGCTGCTTTGAGACTCCTTAGCGTAGAGAAAAGCAGGGTATAAAACCAACTTTTCTTCAGATTTTAAGTACAAAAAAGAGAAGAATTTCATTATGATGAGGAAGCCGTCATTATATCTGCCCTCCAGCATCCTATGATTATTACATGTCGTCTAGGTCATCTGAGCTGGTTATAATCTGTAAAAAACCCTAAATGGCTTGTTTACAGTTTAACCAGAGATATTTTAATAAGCTAGTTTTTACATATGTTTAATACATTTTAACTCTGAGCATTCAGGGGAGAGTGGAGTACAAAAAATGGGCATGATTTCTCAATGAACCTTGCCCCACTACTAACATAAGAAGGGCTGATGACATTTATTAGGTGGTAGTACAAATATTTCCCTCTGTCCTATTAAAATGCTTGAAAATAATGAATAAGATACCAATAGTGATCATATAGTAACTGGACAGAGTAGATTTTCTGTATTTAAGAGGGTACATTGCAACAGATGGCTTGAAATAGTTTCTCATTATATGGTCACTGCACTTTTCTCTAGAGCAATCCACATCCGTTGGTCTGGGCTAAACTGAAGGGTTTTCCATTCTGGCCTGCTAAAGCACTGAGAGATAAAGACGGTCAAGTTGATGCTCGTTTCTTTGGTCAACATGACAGGTGGGGATTCAGTTGAAAGATGGCTTATTGATTCTGTGTCCTCTTTTTGGTGGTAGTTGGTGTTACATTGTTGATGTTTGTCCGCTTTCTGATGCTTGACATTCAAAGCATGTCTAGTACTTCCTTAAATATTTTCTAGCTTGTTTGGGGGTTTTCGCCATGGTAATATTGGCTTGCAGAACTGTATTTGAATTTATAGTTAACCTGTAACTTACACGATAAATTACATTTTGCTCAAATTTACCATTTTATAACTTATGACATTTTCAAGTAGTTCTTTGATGAGTAAGACTTCTAACATTTATGGCTGAGTTAGTGTTTTATCCATAGACAGAACCATTGTATGTAGAAATCATGGTGGAAAGTCTGTGGTAATATTTCTGCTCAAGGACTCAGCATCTTCAAACGCTGTTAATGTTTGTATCTATTCAGCAGGTATACATACAACTGGCATTGTAACTTGTAAACACTGCAAGTAAATGATTCATTTGATCATGTGTACTAAATGAAGAAGCATTAACAGCCTGATCTTGAGACATTAACCCACAAGTTCCTTAAGGTGGGATGCATCAATGCCTATGATGCAAGTTCCATTGAAATCTATGGGACTTTTAAGTAAATGTGTTCTAAGACTGGGTGAAAGCTGGCGTAACCACCTACATGGAATTTAATGTTCTATCCCCTCCATCTCCTTCTTTATTTTACTGTTTTGTATGCAGGGCCTGGGTTCCAGTAAATAATTGCTACCTCATGTCTAAAGAAATTCCTTTTTCCGTGAAAAAGACTAAAAGCATATTCAACAGTGCAATGCAAGAGATGGAGGTTTATGTGGAGAACATCCGTAGAAAGTTTGGAGTATTTAATTATGCACCTTTCCGGACACCATATACTCCCAACAACCAATACCAAATGTTGTTAGACCCTTCAAATCCAGGTGCTGGAACTGCTAAGACTGACAAACAAGAGAAAATCAAACTTAACTTTGATATGACAGCATCACCCAAGATCTTAATGAGCAAACCGATGCTGAGTAGCAGTACTGGGCGAAGGATTTCCTTAACAGATATGCCACGTTCCCCAATGAGTACAAATTCATCTGTTCACACGGGATCCGATGTTGAACAGGATGCAGAGAAAAAAGCAACCTCCAGTCACTTTAGTGCAAGTGAAGAGTCCATGGACTTTATTGATAAGAGTACAGGTAAGGGATATGGATGTCAAGTTGCATCAAGTAATAGTCAAGCCATATGTGGAGCATAACAATTGGGAGGGAAGAGCTGAGTGACAGTTATTCAGGCATTGTTTAGGAAGTATTGGGCTCAGGTGCAGCATTAAGTTTCTAAATAACTGTCTTGAGAACAATTATAAGATTGGGTAAAAGCCAGGAAGGTTGCAGCCCCATGACAAAGTATTTGTGTTGAACTCCAAGGTGGGTCAGAGGCTCTAGGGAAGACTCAACAGCATGATCCAGGAAAGACTCCAGGGCATTTGTCAGAACAAAGGAATCGGGCCTTGCTGGTAGCATACTGGAGAACTGATATAGAAGCAGGGAGATGGAGCTTCAGAAAATATGCATCAGTTGGAAGCACTGAGGACAATAATAAAATTCCATGCACTCTGATTCTTTGGTTATGTAGGCAGGAAGCATAGTTTATGTCAGAGGGCTGTGAATGGTATGTGTGTAACTGTCCTTCCTCAAATGCAGAAATACTCATTTAAAATAGGATGCCTGTGACTTGTAATTCCTGTCTGGGAGCTATTGAACTGTTTACCAGTTTTGCTGAAAGGAGTGTTGCCGTTAGGGAAGGACAGTCTTGGAGCCACAGTTATGGCAGAGGCTTGCCCCGATAAGGTTTGCACACAGTGTACTGTCACTGTGGAACAGGTCCCTTATTTAAAAAGCAAATTTAAGTTATATAGTAGTTTAGATAATTCCCCTGCTTTTATCCTCACAACTACCCTTTGAGGTAGACTAGGCTAAGAGAGAGACTGGCCCAAGGATATCCTGTGAGTTTCTATGACAAGAGTGGGGGGATTCAACAGTCTAACCACGACACCATGCTGACTTTTATCTTTCTCGGACTACTAATGGTTTTTTTTTTGTTATTCCTTGTAAGCTAAAACATTAAGATGATAAAGAGAGGGAAAAAATCTGAAGTCACAAAACAAAACTGATAAGCACTGCTGATGGTGCAAGTTAAGCCCAGAATGTATAACAGGTCACTTTGCCATGCTGTCCTCATTTTTAGAAGTCACTTGCAAATTAAGTGTTCATCTTTTAATAATTCTGTAGCTTACCCAGGATAAGGAACCCAGGAATATTGCATAAGAAGAATGTGTAGAGCATCACACGGCCTTTTTGTTTTTGCGTGGTGTTTATGTCAGTCTTATTCACAGCCTTCAGCATAAGCTTTGTAGAAAAAGCTGTGAATTGATCATAAGTTGCCTGTACGTGAATGTCTCTTTTCTTCATTTGGCATGGCTGGATTTTGTTTTTGCTTGATATTAAACCCTAATGTAATTTTCTTAACTGTTATTGTGTTGCTGGGGTTTTGCATGTTTATTAATTTCAATAAAATGGCTATTTGTTTTCCTTTAAAGGAAACTTTCCCCCTCATTTGACTATACTTAAATTTCCGTTTTAGAAATTTGAATCAGAGGAACGCTGGCTAGTTATGTGATGAACATATTCAGAATCAGTTCAGAGGCAATTTCTCTGGTGGAATCTAGACTTGCCAAGTGAAACCAGGTTCACAGTAGTCTCAAGACTATAAGCAGTAAAGAGTGTTAGGAGCCCCCCAGACCCCCAAGTTCTATTTGAATTGCTAATATCTGGCAAATATAGTAGCTTCGTACTGGCTTATTGGACTTATGGCATATAAAGGGCATCTACATTTCTCTTAAATGTTAGCGTGCAGGTTCTGTGGTTATTCCCAATATCAGAATAAACAGATTAGTGTTGTTTCACTTGATTCTAGATTCTCTGACTTAAGAGAAGTCTTTAGGGGGATCATTATTCTGGCCCTGGCATTCAGCAGTGAATCTATGGAATACATTTTTAAACTGCATCAGTTAAAATATATTGCTTTTGTTTGATGTATATGTTAGGTATCATCTTTTAAATATTTTAGAATAAATAGATAGCACTTGCTGTGGAATGTGCTGTTCATATTATATGTACCTGCTAAGTTTTAGATTTTCAAAGTAACCTTCTTGATTCTGAAATCTCTATTAGCCATCCCTGCTGGAAGTAAAAGCAAGAAAAAATAGATGTTCACTATTTGTACTGATTCAGATTATGTTCCTAAATATATGTAGAGAGGGAGATGATGTCACCATGTTTAGGGCTGAACAGGGTTTTTTTGTTTTTGTTTTTAATAGGGGAGAGGAGAATGGATGGGCCCTGGCTTTGGTCACACCTAAATCAGCTTAGTATCACAGGACATATTTTTCAACTTATTTCTCAATTCTCTTCTATCCATTCCTTCCTCCCTCCAGCATCTCCAGCACCAACAAGGACAGGCCAAGCCGGTAGTTTATCTGGCAGTCCCAAACCATTCTCTCCTCAAGCTTCTACACCTGCTGCTACTAAGCAAGAAAGAACATCCACTCCAGGAAGCATCCTTAATCTAAATCTTGGTGAGTTCAAACTGTTGAGAGCAACTTGGACTTATAATCAGTTGTCATTATTACAAGTAGATGTTTTTCAAGGTAGTTACACAAACGCGAGGATTATAAATATATTAGAGCACTCTTTTTTTTGCTTCTCAATGAAGCAATTTCATGTTCCATTTAAGACTAATAATTTATGGGTTTATGAAAGCTCTTACAAGAGGCTGTCATTAGGTATACTTAATAGCGTTCTGAAGGCTAAATGATACTGGATTACCTTCTCCATTGCCAGCAATTATAATTTCATTTTACTTTTTTATGTGCATTAAACTGAAGGTGTATACTGAAGAGAAACATCAATATGGTTTATGCTGGGATGGGGGGAACGTGACAACTGTAACTGGGATTGTCTAAAAGCATCAGTTATTTGATTACTGTTGCTTAGCATTGGAATAGGAATAATTTTCAACTTTTTTCAATGGGCTGCTTGTCAGCGCAGTTTGAAGAAATTTCCTTGATATAAATTTGATGGTTTTTCTAAATATTTGGGTTGGATTTAGTGGAGAGGGCCTCCTTGTAGGTGTGATCAGAGATCGTAGTTGTGCTCCTTCACTTAATAGGGCTCACACACATAGGAGTACATCCTAAATGCATTGTGCTTAGGGTTTCCAAGTCCATCTTTCACCCCCAGCAGGGGGCTTTGGGGGCATTGAGGGGGCGGGGCATCCCCGACGTGATGACATCACATTGGGGACGTTCCCCCCCCGCGCGCGTGCGCTCCGGATCTCCAGAAACGCCAATTCCCTGCACTTAAAGGAGCCGGTGTTTCCCTTTTAAGTGCAGGAACCGGCGTTTCCCATTTAAGAGCAAAGAGCCGCGTTTCCCTTTTAAGTGCATGAAGCTGACATTTCCCTGCAAGCCTGATCTCAAGCAGAGATAAGGCTTGGGAGGAAACACGGGTTCCATTCCACGCACATAAAGGCAGCCACCCCTCTCTCTGAAGAGAGAAGGGAGAGGGGTGGCTGTGGGTGTTGGGGGCGGGGCTTCCCCCACCGGCCATCTAGCCGGCAGCGGGTAGAAATCCCCCCCCAAAAAACGGGGGACCCCTGGCAAACCAGGGGGGGGGTTGGCAACCCTAATTGTGCTCATTAACTGCAATAAATCCCATCTGCTTAATGGGTTTTCAGGAACCTAGATACTGAAAGGATTGCTTTCAAATAGATGGCCAACCATTCCAACACATAACTGTTAATTTTGTATAAGTCAATTACAATATGCTACTTTCTTGAGCTCTGCATTTTCTGTTTACTCTCTACTTTTTCCTAATAAAAACTTTAATATTCTAGATCGAAGTAAAGCTGAGATGGATCTGAAAGAGTTAAGTGAATCCGTCCAGCAGCAATCCACTCCTGTGCCACTAATTTCACCAAAACGTCAAATTCGCAGCAGATTCCAGCTTAATCTTGACAAGACAATAGAGAGCTGTAAAGCACAACTAGGTATGCACATGATCATAGTGAGATCTGCAATCTAGCACTGGAGCTAAAACACATTCTTCATTATAACGTCCTTATAAAAGGAGAATAAATCTGAAATACAATGTATGGCCCTTTGGGTGGGTTGTTGGAATTGCAACATAGAAGACCATGGTTCAAACCTGTGCTTGCTTTCCTAAAACCTACAATTGGGTTGAGGCCATGGCTTAGTGACAGAGCATCTGCTTTGCATACAAAAGGTCCCAGATCCCTAGCATCTCCAGTTAAAAGGATCAGGTAGCAGGTAATGTGAAAGACCTCTATCAAAAGATGGTAGAGAGCTGCTGTCAGTCTACATAGAGAGTACTCCCTTTGATAGACCAATAGTCTATATGAGGTAATTTTATGGGTTTGGAAATCTTTGGCATGCTAGGAGTCTGCTTTATCACTGAGCCATGTAGTCCACTGATAGGAAATGATGTAATTTGCTAAGCCAGTCAAATGAGCCTTACCTCTAAAATGAAAATGTTACCAATTCTCAGAATTGCTGTGTGGATTTGAAAAGTAAAGGCTGCTTTTTATTCAATTTGTTTCTGTACGTGTTTTTATTATACTATTATAACCATGGTACAGCTTGCCTAGGGAAGTGTGCCTGGTCTCCTCACTTTCAGTCTTTAGGAGGCTGTTGAAAATGGTTTTATGTAGTACTGCATTTGGTTAAGTTTACTAGCAGTCCTGAGTACTTATTCTAAATTTTGTTTTTTATGTTTTTAATGTAATTTATTCTATGTGTTTTATCTATGTTTGTAAGTCTCCTTGAGTTCCCTAAGGAAGAAAGGAGGCAAATACATGTTTTAAATAAATACATACATACATACTAGGGGCTTTGCTTGTCAACCCCGTATTTCAGTGCACTTACTCCATTTGACAGGATTTTGCATACTGAATGAGCAGATCTTCGATGTGGTCTCTGTGCTTCACACCCATGGGATCTAGTGCGCACGCGCTGGATCGATCGGTGCTGTAGCAAGCTCTTTTAACGGATTTTCGCGCCCAGTCCCTCAGGCATGCGCAGGAACCCCACCGCGCATGCCCAGAGGGGTGGGCGCAGACATCCCGCCAGTTCCTTTCTTACCACCGCGTTGGAAAGACCTTTTTCTTAGTCAGTCCGACTGATTATTTTTTGTTGACAAACTGTAGCCAAAATTAGATTTTTAACAAATGTCTTACTCCTCATTTCTCCCCAATAACAGCCCTTACTTCCTTCTCCTGTCCACCATTGTGAGGTAGGTCTGGCTGACAGTGTATGACTGGCCCAAAGGCAGTCAGCAACCTTCTGTGGCAGAATGGAGATTTGAACCTGACTGTCCTTGATCCAAATCTGACATTGTAACCACTACACCACACAGACTTTTAAACTGTTAAGCCCTCTTTGTTTTATCAGAGAAGGGATATTTTCTACCTTCCTTGTCTGTGCTGCTTGCCCTTCCTGGCTTCTTGTCAGTAAACTTTTTCATCCATTGCAGTTAGGGGGATATTTGGGAGCTACTCTGTGCCAGCATGGTACAATTCCCTGCATTTTTGGCACAGCAGCTCACATGATCATCCTGAAGCTGGTGGCCAGTTTTGAGGATCCTAGCTTTCTGTTGAGTTATATCTGCCAGAGACGACCTTGGCTTTTATTCAAATAGTGTTGGGGGCTTTTGCAGATAACCCAGGCCAGGATCTTCCAGTTCCCTTCATTTTTGGCACTGCAACTCCCATCATCATCCTGAATTTTTTGCCAAATTTTCAAATGCTTAGCTTTTATTTTCTGATGAGTTGTGCCTTCCAAATAGAATAGTGACTTCTAATGCAAAAAGCAGGGTGCATGTGGGTCTCTTGAGATTGGCCCAGGAGGTTCTAATTCCCTTCATTTTTGGCACTGCAAGTCCCTTGATCATCCTGAAGCTGGTGGCCAATTTTGAGGCTCCTAACTTTGTTTTCTGATAGAGTAATGCATGGCACAGACAAGAGGATGGATTTATATAGCTGTTTTTAAGGTTTGTAGTAAAGAAGCAGAGTAAAAAAAGAGTCTATACGTCTGCATATAAATATAAAGCTATCCTTCGTCCAGTTTGGAACATATTTTATTGTTCTTTTTATACTTAGGGATCAATGAAATCTCTGAAGATGTTGCAGTAGAGCATAGTGATTCAGAGGATTCTGAAAAATCAGACTCAAGTGATAGTGAATATATTAGTGATGATGAACAGAAATCCAAGAACGATCAGGAAGAAGAAGAAAAAGAGGGTTCAAGAAGTGACAAAGAGTCACTAGCTGTGAAAAAAAAAACCAAACCACCAACTCCTTCAGAGGAAAAAGAGGATATTAAAAGTACAAGTTCTGAAGCGGAGAAAACAGATACCCCAGTCAAAGACAAGACAAATGTAGATTCTGATAAAGAACTTCCTGAAAAGGGGAAAAGTTTGTCACATCCAGCAAAGGAGAAGCTGAAAGGTAAAGATGAGACAGACTCTCCTACTGTGCATCTTGGTTTGGACTCAGATTCAGAAAGTGAACTTGTTATTGACCTAGGGGAAGACCAATGTGGACGTGAGGGACGGAAAAACAAAAAAGAATTGAAGGAATCACCTCCTAAGCAAGAAGGTAGGATTGATTTATTTTATGTGTGACAGTCATTAAAGGGTTGAACTGCTCTTTCTTAATTGTTAAAGTAACATCCCTGCTTCCTGAAACCCTGATATGTTATGAAGGCTTCTTTACTGGAATGGGTAGGAAATGTTTTCTTTCCCTTTGAAAGAAAAAAGAGAGGTCTGCTCATATAACTAATTTGAAAAGCATATCTTTTGTTATGTATATGGTGAAGAGTCAGAAGGCAAACAGTAAACACATTCCTAAAATTCCATTCTGGAATTAAGGAAGTGGCAGGAGGATACATTCCAGCCCAGAACAAGATGAGGCCCCTCTGGATATATATTTTTCATTGTATGAATACAGATGCGTGTAGAAAATAATCCACTGTGTATCACTGATACCCCTTCTCAGAAAGAGTCTATTGCAAGGCTGTTTCTCCTTTTGGACTGCACCTCTCACAAGCATAATAAGAACAAAGGGGGAGAGGGTTAATGCTGTGTGGCTTTGTTTTTTTATTTTGTTTTGGTAACAAGTATCAACAGAATAGTGGTAATGGCAGCATAGACTTAGTTTTCTCATTTCACTGCAGTTAGGAAGTTGTTGATATTGGAACTCTTATGTAGTCTGAGCTGAAGAGGGTTTGGGATTCAGAAACACTTCCCTAATAGTTATACATATGATATGCCCTGATAGAACTGGCTCATGATGACCACAGAGTTATATGAATAATATGTACAGAACCCTGTAAGAACAGGATGTGGGATGGATTTATGAAAATCAGTGGGGGGAGCCAGAGGAGAGGATGAAATTTTAGGAGAGTCAGGGAACTGTGGATTTTTTAAAGAAACTGTATTCCTCCCCTCCTCTCTTGTATGATTTGAACACTGCTTTCAGTCAATTTACACAGTCACAAATGTGGTGTGTGTGTGCCTGCTTGCATTGTTCCTCCCTCCCATGCTTGCAATGCATAATGTGAATCTATCCATGGTGTTTTTTTCTCTGGTCTTCTTACTGTGGTGTCCCTTGCCAGCGGGCCCGTGGTTAGGACCTTTTTAGTGGGGGGACCCTGGGGAAATTGGGGGGGGGCTGCAAGCATCATTCTTACCTTAAAGTAAGGGAGTCTAGCCCTGTCCTGGGACCTCTTGCCGCAATGACACCACCTGAAGACAAGAGGCTGGCAGCAGCAGCGCTGGAGGCCGAGGTGGCATCAGGGGGGGGGTGAGGGGTGCAGCAGCCTCCTCCCCCCCTTCCTCGCCGTGCCCGGGCGGGTTCATGGATGGCCCGGCTGGTGGGCTGTGGCTGTTCCCGGCAGGCCGGGGGGGTGGAGGAGCGGGGCTACCAGGTGTGGGCGGCGCTGGAGGCCAACACACTCCTCTGCAAGTCCACCAGCCTGGGCAAGACGCTGGTGGCTGCCGTGGTCCTCCACAACTTCTACCGCTGGCCCGTACTCCTCCTCTCTTACTGGGGTTTGGCAGATTGCCGGCGCCCAGCAACAAGACCATCGATCGGGGGGGGGAGCAGAGGTTCGGGGGAGGGGCTCGCAAAACCCGTGGGGGGGCTGGGCCCCGCGTGAGCTATGGGCCTGCTTGCCAGGCAGCTGTTGCCCACAACTTCATGAGTGAAATAGTGGTTTGATAACCATACCCTGAAAACTAACTTACAGCACAGACTTGAAATTTTGTAATTGTACCCTGGATTTCACGATCCTGTATCATAATGTACAGAGTACTTTATTTGTATTCTGCTTGGCTTCTATATTATATGGCAGGCAGTAGATTTTTCATGATTATTGTAGAACAACTCAGTGTTTTGTAAGAAACTATGTAAATTGGCCAGTCAGCATATGCTGTCTCAGATTTCACATTCCCTGGCTTTGGACTGTACTGATGGAGCGCCAACATATTGAGCCATCAATATATGTAATTATCAATGTGGCCAAATCTGTGAATACTTAAATCTAGAGATCGGAGCCATGAACAGACAGATCTTTCTGCAGTGCCGCAATGCTGAAAAACATCTCAGGTTTGCAGAAAAATATGAAATTTAAAAGGGGGGGGTTAAAACAGTATCTTTAGCTTTTAGAAACATATTCCCTCAATGACTGTTGCTGTGCAACCACAACAGTATTGCTAGCCTATAAGCCTTGGTTTTTGTCAGTAAATGTCAGGGGCATACCCCTTTCCAGGTCTGTTTTGGCCTTTGAGGGAGGAGTCATCAGGGTCAGGCCTGGCAGCAACCATCAGGTGACTTGCTACCATCCGACTTGTGTAACTTACCCAAGCCTGGCTGCTTGCTATTGAACAACAGCCACCAAAGAAAAACCAGTGTGATGTAGTGGTTAGAGCTTCAGATTAGGATCTGGGGGATTCTAGGATCTGGGAGATTCAGGTTCGAATCTCCACTTACCATGAAAGCTCACGTGATTACTTGGGCCAGTTACATATTCTCAGTCTAACTTACCACACAAGGAACTTGTGAGGATAAAATGAAGGAGGGGAGAATGATACAAGCGGCATTGGGTTCCCGTTGTGAAGAAAGGCAGGAAATAAATGAAGAAAATAATTAAAAATATAGTTTGAGATGGGGGGGCAGATAAAAGGTAGGTTAGTTAGTCTTTGCAAGTTACCCGCCACTCAGCTGGGTCTGGCCCAGCTGCCAGTACCTTACAACTGGACCACAGTGTTTCCAGGTAGAGACTGCCAGAGTGAGGGAAGAAGGGAAAGGTGAAGAGAGGGGTTGACTGGCGGGAGGAAAGGAGAGAAGGATGCAAGCAAAAGGGAGAAACTATTGGGTGAGGGAAGAAGAAACAATGGGAGAGGGGAAAATGAGATCCCCCTCCAAGTCCTTGTGGGTCCCCTGCTTGCTATATCAAACATGTAGGGACCCACAACAAAATGTTGCATATTATTAATGTCTTTTTCATAGTTGGTTAATGTTTAAATGGCTTTCTTGCAGTAACTGTTAGCTTTTTGGATTTTCTCATTTTGGCAGGTCGTCCTCTTTTGTGAGGTCCTTTTGGCATTGTATTGCTCTGTATGGTATTGATGAGGGATTGTTGTTTCTGACAAAAAAGGCAGGGATTATGTCAATTGTTCTGAGCGGTGCCCTCTTAAGGGAAGAGGTAGCTCTGTGATAGCCTTCTATGATCGGAAGGAAGTGACAGTTGGAGCCCACTTTCCCCTTTTTCCCTTGGTTTCCCCCTTTTTCTTTATTGAACATTGAAAAGAGAACTGTCTAGCCTTGCTCAGTTCTCTTGTGCATAATCAGCCAGCCAACTGAAGCTGGCTTCAAAGAGGAGTTTGCCTGGGAATTACAGCCGCTTTGTTTCTGTGAAGTGCGATTTCAGAGATTGCCTTACTGGGTATTGCAGGTCTTGAGGTGCTACAGTGTCTTGTACCACTCTTTCTGAGTTCTGTTGCCAAAAGCAGCTGTTTAAATGGCCGTTGGTTTATCAGTGGATTAGCCTGAGGCACCTTTGCTTGTTCAGTCTCTTACCTTGCCATGGAGAATTGTGTGGTTGCAGGGCTCCAGTCTTCTTCAGCCTGAGATGAGTCTACATTCACCCACAGCACCACAGCTGTCTTTGGCCATTTATTTGTCTGTCAGGGTTGCTAAGGAATGTTTTAAAAGGTGGTTTGTACAAACTGACACTGGTTGGAGGAAATTTCGCCTCCTCTCCGCCTGCCCCCTACCTCTCAGTCACTGTGCCCACCCATCTGTTAATGATGCCTCAGGTGTTCTTGAGAGAAGCAGTGGGAAGAAGCAGGGCCCAAGCTGGGGGGGGGGGGGAGCAGTTAGAAGCCAGAAAGAATGTTTTTAAAGGACAGCAGAGCCTGCAGCTACAGAGATTAAAATGAGAATGATCCTTCTCTCCCGCTTGCAAAGCTTTGCAGTTGCAGGCTCAGATGTCCTTTTAAAACTTCTTCCTGTATTTAGCCATTCATACTGCAGGAAAAACAGGATTGGAGATGGGCGAGTGGCAGAAAGGACTCCTCCCTAATCCAATCTCCAGTTCTACTCTTGCATCTTCGACGTGGTCTCTGTGCTTCACACCCATGGGATCTAGTGCGCACGCACTGGATCGATCGGTGCTGTAGCAAGCTCTTTTAATGGATTTTCACGCCCAGTCCCTCAGGCATGCGCAGAAACACCACTGCGCATGCCCAGAGGGCACCAGTTTCTTTCTTACCACCGCGTTGAGTAGACCTCTTCTTCGTCGGTCCGATCGGTTCGCTGTTAGCTTTCGCCTCACAGCTCTTAGGAATTATTTCCAAACTTTCTTTTACTTTTATTTTTGGTTGTTTGTTCTTCAAAAACACTTTTTTTTAAAAAACTTTTTTTTCTGCTGAGGGGGAGTTTACCTCAGGCCTTTGGGCTACCCCCCCCCCAAACGTTCCCTCTTCTTTTATGGAGAAGAAGTGGGGATTTTTCATCAGGTGCAAGGGTTGTGGCAGCAAACTTGCTCCTCCTGACCATCATACCCTCTGCATTTTTTGCCTCGGAGAGTCTTACCAGCCAGAGTCCTGTTGTCACTGTGCGCATTTCTCCAATCAAGCGCGAAAAAAACGTGCTGCACGCCTTAAACTGGCGCTGCTTGAATCGGCCCTTGCTCCAACCTCAGCGATGGAGGAGAGACCATCGACATCGACAGCTCCGACATCGAAGCCTGCCTCCAATGTCGACCGCCGAAAGCTGAAGCTCCCGACATCGAAGGCACAATCATCCGCTTCCACGCCAGTCAAAAAGAAGACTAAGGCAAGTAAGGCTCATAAGTCCGCGAAGAAGGGCACCTCCAAGTCCCTGAAGTTGGCGAAGAAGGGGAAGGAAGCGGTGTCTGCACTGGGCAATGCCCTTAAAGTGCCTCCCACTCCAACAGCAGTATCGATATCGGAGGCCCA
>NW_015160238.1:247746-252213 GCF_001447785.1 Gekko japonicus
CTGTGTCCACAAGGCGACTGGACCATATGTACAGGGTACAAGAGGCAGATGCTGAATTCCTATTCTCACACCATCAGCCAAACTCTATGGTGATTACATCTTCCTCCAAATCCAAGAGGACGCATTCCGCTCCTTCTGACAAGGAAGGAAGGAAATTAGATGCCTTCGGCAGGCGCTTCTACTCCACGGGAGCATTGGGGGTCAAGGCCACTAACTACCTGGCCTATATGAACCGGTATCAATACACTCTAGGGGAACGGTTCTCAGAACTCCTCAGCCACCTCCCTGATGACAAACTTCAAACAGCCAGAGTCATGCAAAAAGAGGGCATGGTGTTGGCAAAACAACAGCTCAACACTACTAAACATGTCCTCGAGGCATCTTTCAGAACGATGGCCTCTGCAATAGCTCTCAGAAGACATTCCTGACTCCACAACACTAATCTCCTGATAGATACTAGATCTTATGTGGAAGATCTCCCTTTCGATGGCCTGGGGCTTTTCAATGCTGCCACTGATTCTACTGTACAAGAGTTAGATAAAAGCATAAAGGCTTCTCGAGCTCTAGGAGTCTCTTCCTCTGCAGTACTGGCCCTGCACCTGGTCGAGGCCCTGGCAGAGGCGTACCTCAACTCATCAGTCTCCAGACACATGATGGAGACCACGAACGTCTTCGGGAGGTCAAAGACTCGCCTTTCAGAAACTGAAATTCGGTTCCGGACAACAAGCTTCCCGCACCAAACAGTCCAAACCCTCCAAGCAGGGTTTTTGACTGCCCTGTCACCGTGTCAGCTTCTACCTGTCTGTTTCCCTTTCTTCATGCTTGGCGTCTCATCACCTCGGATGAGTGGCTGCTTTCCATCTTGACCCGAGGCTACAAACTTCAGTTCCACGAGAACCCCAATACTCCTGTCGTCGTCTCCACACACCCTTCCCCACCTCTCCGTCCTTCTGCAGAAGGGAGCCATCGAACATGTTCCACCTGACCTCCAAGGGACGGGATTTTATTCCCGATACTTCACAGTCCCGAAGAGAGACAGAGGCGTTCGACCCATATTAGATCTAAGGGAACTGAACCGTTTTGTGACCTACCACCGCTTCCGCATGGTATCCCTACAACAGATCATGCCGTTGCTTCTGAAACACGTCTGGATGGCCACCCTCGACCTTCAAGACGCATATTTCCACCTTACTATCCACCCCTTCCACCGCCAATACCTCCACTTTGCGATTGGTCAACAGCACTACCAGTATACGGCCCTTCCATTCGGCCTGTCCAGCGTCTTCACAAAGACTGTGATTGTGGTTGCAGCTTTCCTCTGTCTCCGGGGTATCTCCATATACCCATATATCGATGATTGGCTTCTGGTAGCGCCTTCCAGGGACGCCCTGGTCTCCAATGTCACAGAGACTCTAGCACTATTGGAGAATCTGGGCCTGCGAGTCAATCGACAAAAATCTCAACTGTGTCCAGTCCAGCGAATATAGTACATTGGCGCAATACTGGATTCAAGGACATGCACGGCTTACCTGCCCCACGACAGGGCAACAGATATCATTTCCTTAGCCACCGTCGTCCGTACCCAACCCTCCGTCACTGCCTTCCAGATTCAGAGGCTACTGGGCCTGATGGCTGCAATGACGTCAGTCCTCATCTTTGCAAGACTCAAAATGCGCCCTTTACAGCTCTGGTTTATCCGCAACTACAATCTGTCGAAAAACACACACAATGACATCCTATCCCCTCTTCCCAGCATACAGGACTCTTTACTTTGGTGGACTGTCCCTTCGAATATCCTTCAAAGAGCGCCCTTCCACCCTTCGTCACCCGAGGTCACCATTACAACGGATGCTTCCCTGACGGGATGGGGTGCACACTCCATGGGCCTTTCTGTTGGAGACAAGTGGAACACACAGATAAGGAAGCGACACATAAACTTCCTAGAACTCCTGGCTATACAACACGCTGTCACCAGCTTCCTCCCTTTAATCAAGGGAAAATGTGTCACGGTCCTCATGGACAACACCACAGCGCTCTCGTATGTCAACAGACAGGGAGGCACTGTTTCCCTACGACTCTGCACCCTTGCCATTCAGTTGTTGGAGGTTTGCATCACTAACAACATATTCCTCGTAGCCACTCACATTCCCGGACACATGAACGTGCAGGCAGACCATCTAAGTCAAGCAGGACTCAGCCTTCACGAGTGGGGAATCAACCCAACATTCCTCCTCCCACTCTTCCAAATGTGAGCAGTTCCCCAAGTCGATGTCTTTGCCAACAGAAACAACAAAAAGTGTCCTCTGTTCTGCAGTCGAGGAGGCAAGGACCCACAATCTCTGGGAGACGGTCTCCTTTACCCTTGGTCCTCGGGACTTCTTTACCTGTCCTCCCCTTTACCTCTGCTTCTGAGAGTGGTCCGCAAAATACTCAAAGACGCCGCGGACTGTATCTTAATAACCCCGTGGTGGCCAAGACAACCTTGGTTTTCAACGGTCCTCAAGTTATCACAGGGGATATACCATCAGTTCCCTCCGGCTCAGGACCTCCTCCTTCTCTCCGACTCCCCCGTCCTACATCACGACATACTGCAATTGAAACTGACGGCATGGCAGATAACATCACTGGCTTCTCCTCCCGTGTAGTGAACATCCTCTTGAATTCCAGGAAGCCTACTACGCGGAGGTCTTACAATTATAATTATAACTCCAAGAGGAGTTCCCATCTGCAGGGAAATCGTATGTAACCCTTTTTGCTCATAGCCCCTGAACCCTGCTAATAGGGTAAAATACAAAAGGTTCAGGAGTCCTTCCAGAAAATAGTGTCATCCTAAAAGTGGAGTACACACAGAAATATGTACTCCTCATTAAAGAGACAAGAATACATTATGATTGGTTAGGGAGGGAATCTTGCAAAGTAAAGCTGAATTGGGAGTTTAGAAAATCTAGGTGGTGCTGTTGGTGCTACTGATGGACTGATTGGGAATTCAGTGCCTTCTGCTGCAGTAAATGTGAATACTGATACAAAATTTGCTTTGAAATCTTTAGATAAATGGGTAATCCAGAGTAGCTCTGTCATCAGAGTTCTGTATCAATAAATAAATAACATAAAAGGACTTTTGCAGCTTTTAAAACTTCTTAAAATGGCCTAACCTTTGCAAAACAATCTTCTTTCCTTCAAAGTAAAACCAGTCTTGCTCCTCCTCTTATATGGGTGTACTCTGCTAGTGGACATTTTTCAGTAGGATATTCTTGAGAGGGATTTGATCCTTTCCAAAATTTGAGCCTCACTTCACTGGAGTCCAGTGACCTAGCTGTGGGCATTGAACAAAACAGGTGGAATTGGTATGATTAAAATGGGGTCCTCCTGATCTTTCTGCCCCAGGAAACTAATATGGTGGTGGAAATGTCCCAGTTGATGCTGCCATTTTTTTATAATCTATTTATTAATTTTCCAAACAAACAAACAAAACACAAGAAAATGCAAATACATATTTTAGGCACATCTACAAAACCAAAGCTGCGGTAGCTCAAGTGGTTAAGACGCTGAACTGCAGGCTGTGGAAGGTCAGTAGTTCAGCAGTTCGAGACCCGAGTTGCCGCATGATGGAGTGAGCTCCCATGTCTAGTTCCAGCTCCTGCCAATCTAGCCAACCTTTGGTGGGAAGGTAACAGCGTTCCGTGCACCTTGGTGTTTAGTCATGCCAGCCACATGACCACAGAACGGACAGCGCTGGCTCTTCGGCTTTGAAACGGAGATGAGCACCGCAACCCTAGAGTTGGATTCGACTGGCTTTTGATAATAATATCGATAATATTAGTTGCAATATAATTTCAAATCGTGTAAATTCATTAATCTCTTATAGATAATATTAGTTCCAATATAATTTCAAATCGCGTATTTCAAACCTTTTTGCTCCCGTATTATATCTGGTAACTTTTTCAGATTATCTAACATGAAGCCAAAGAACAAAGATTCAAACAGCTAATTATCCCCATACCTGACACTTATTATTTAGATTAATCACCATCCTAATTCCAATTATAATTCCTTTAATATGGAGCGGTGGCGCAGGCAGTTAATCACCTGCATGTAACATCACTCGTGCAGCCACTATGGCTGTTCGAGACCCACCGCGGTCGAGGCGACTCGAAAGCTAATTGTAATCTTAATGCGAGTAGACAAATTGGGTACCTGCCCTTAGAAGGGTAGGGGGCACCCTCCTCCTGCGAGGTGTGTGGAGGCGATGACGGCGATGACGGCGATAACAGCGGCGGCAATGGCGGCGGCGGCCATCGACTGCAGCAAAAAGTGTTCCGGCGGTGATGGCGGTGTGGCGCGATGCGGCGGCGGCAGCAGCAGCAAGCGGAGCCGGAGGAGCGATCCCTGGTGGCCAGCGGTAACATCGGGCGGCTGTCGTCGGCTGGCAAGAGGCGGAGGCGCGCGATGAGGTCATCAACACGCGCG
>NW_015160238.1:253081-264759 GCF_001447785.1 Gekko japonicus
GTGTCTTATATAAAGTTCAGGTTTCTGAGATATCTTTTCTGTATTTAAAGGCTGGCTATCCAATGGCTTCTTCTCCTGACCATAATCCTGTTGTTCTAACACTTGCGAGGGTTGCTCCATTTCCTCATTGTTTTCCTTCTCTGGATGTAAAGCCTGTGGTACTTCAAGCAGATTTTTAAAGGCTGTTGTTACTGCTTGTTTAATTGTTTCTTCCAAAAACTTTTTGAATTGTTCAATAGTAAGGTCTTCGATTTGTATATTTAAATCCAAATCATCCTCATCCTCTTCTGCCACCGCCGCCATTTTCTCACTCCTCCTTAAGTAACTTTCTCAAATATAGCCTTGTTACACACCATTTACTTAAGTTCCCCAATCCTTTTGGCATAACATTCAGCAGATTTCTTTCACTTTTCCCACCATTCTTACTCTAGTTGGCAAATACTTTAGAGTCAGGCATGCATTTTCTATTTCCTTGCCCCTCTTCTCCGTTTCTGCGCAACAGTCACTCCCCCTCACTTTTCGTAGCCGCTTTCACAAAATAATTGGGGATAACTAAAGGGGCATCTTAAATCAGAGTCTCCAACGTCTTGTATATATATATACGCGAAAAAATAACCAAAGTACGATGTGCTACTTGCTTTAAATACTTTAAAACGGCTGGTCGCTGCTCTGGGAACACGGAAGCCATGTTCCTCCCAAGTCTTCGTTCCTGCTTCAGGACAAACCAGCATCACCCCCCGCAATTGCCATCTACCGGGGGGGCAACGCCCCCTGCCACTTCGCCTTCCTCCAGGAAGCGAAGCAGAGCTCACCCAATCGCCGGGTAGCTCCAAGGAGAACGAAGAGGAGACGGGCAGGTCGGAGACGATCCAAGACCTGTCTGTTCGCAGCACCGTATGGAAATGATTTCTTGATGCTGCCATTTTGAATATCAGTATGGCTCAAGTAGATTTTTGACTTTGGGACAAAACTCACAATCAAGTACCAGTGTTTATGGTGCCAAGACTTCTTTTCTGAAAGGGAACACAGTTCAGTATTGTTTTTGTTTATCCTTTCCATAATCTGAATGAAGATGTCCAAGACCTAATATATGAATGTGGAGGAAAAGAAAGCAGCTCTAGAAGCCATCAGAATGACACAAGACAATAAAAATATTTCATAGTAGGTTATGGAGGTGTCAAAAGAAAAGGCTGCTAGAGAGAGAAGTTCCTGGAGCAAAATGTATATATACAGTACAACTTACAAATTGTTGTGTTCCATCAAGTTTGCAACTTATGGTGACCCTATGAATTAATGACCTCCAAAACACCCTATCATTAATAACCTTGCTTAGATCTTGCAAACCAAGGGCTGTTGCTTCCTTTATTGAATCAGTCCATATCATTTCGGGTATTTTTTTGTGTGTGTGTGTACTGCTTTCAACTTTTCCTAGCATTATTGTCTTTTCTAGCAGCTCTTGGCTTCTGATGGTATGACCATAATAGGATAAGCCTCAGTTTAGTTATTTTAGCATCTAGGGAGAGAATGTTGTTACAACAGTTCAGTCATTTTAGCATCTAGGGAGAGAGTGTTGTTACTTCAGCAGTTTTTCTCTGCAATGAAGAAAAGAGATAGCTTTTACAGCTTTTACATTTGTAAAATACTTTCCCAATTCTGGAAAGTTCTACAAATTTTGACTCTTCTCCCCCCTTCCCCAGTAATACCTAACTGTGATAATTCAGAATTGTTGTTAAAGTTAGTATCCTTTTTTCCTTTGCATTTAGTTGCTGCTAAACCCACCCCTTCCTCAAGTGTGAGCAGTCAGCCTCCAGCAGAAACTCAGGTGCTTACTCGATCAGCATCCCAAACTCCTCCAGCTGGTGTCACAGCTACAACAAGCACAACTTCTGCTGTGAGCACACCAGTTGCAGCTACTGGGAGTCCGGTGAAAAAGCAGAGGCTGCTTCTGCCAAAGGAAACTGCACCTGCTGTCCAGAGGGTTGTGTGGAATTCTTCAAACAAATTTCAGACTTCTTCTCAGAAATGGCATATGCAAAAAGTACAAAGGCAGCAGCAGCAGCAGCAACAACAACAACAACAACAACAACAGAGTCAGCAACAACAACCGCAGTCCTCCCAAGGAACGAGATACCAGACAAGACAGGCAGTGAAAGGTATTCCCCATTGCTGTATTTTCACACTGGTTCTTGTACTCAGGGTCATCAGACCATTTTTTCAACCTGTAAAATGAGCTGCGGTGTGGTCCTCAAGAGTATTTTAGAATCTTTAAACCGGATTTAACCAGATCGTGCTTTTACGGACTTTTTAATTATTTTATGAATATTATAACGGGATGCTGACTGTATTAAAAGATAAACTTCTTACTGGGTAATAATAATATGGGATATAAAACTATCATTACTAGTATTTATTAGTTTGAAATAAATAATAACATACTTCAGGGGTAAGGCATAATTGGGATAGATTTGCATTGTGTATTTATAAAGTAGAATCTCTTATTTATTGTTATACCTCTTGTATCATAAACCTATTGGGTAGTGAACTGATTAGTGTCAGATTTAAATGTCACACATATGTCCATAAAGAACAGTTACGTATACTGTGATTGGCACAACCTATTGGGTAGTGAACTGATTAGTGTTAGATTTAAATGTCACACATATGTCCATGAACAGTTACGTATACTGTGATTGGTGCTTAGAGTAACTGCAAAAACATTGAAAGTTGGAAGGGAACAATGTGGTGACTAACTTTATGATTGGTTCATCGTACTCTCCTTCTCCATTTTATCCTCACAACAGCCCTGTGAGGTAGGCTGGCCTGAGAGTGACTGACCCAGGGTGTGATTTAGTAATCTATGGGTTTATGTGGCTAAAAGATGCAATCAGTTCTGAACTACCTTGTCCTTGGATTTTCTTCCCTCGTGCATATGCAATTGCAGTAAAAGTAGAAGGCTCAGTAAAGTAGAAAGCTCTGCCTGCATAGTGTTACAGAGTGTGATATGCTACCATTGCTGTGAGTGGTGTTAACACAGTGTCATGCACAGATATTCCCCACGTAAATGTTTAGAATATAGTTAAAAGATTGTTTCGTAATATTTCGTAAAGGTTTGCCATTTTTGGTTTTTCAAACGCACAGAAATATTCACTTGTAGAATTATGTTTTGTCTCCTTAGCTGTACAGCAAAAGGAAATTACTCAAAGTACTTCAACATCAACAATCACCTTGGTTACAAGCACTCAGCCTGTTTCTATAGTAACCAGTTCTGGATCAGCAAGTACACTTTCATCTTCAGTTAATTCAGACTTGCCAATAGCAACAGCTTCAGCAGATGTGGCTGCAGATATTGCTAAGTATACTAGTAAAGTAAGTTGGTTTCTGTCTTTAAGAAACAAACTTGTTTTTAATAAATTTACCTTGAAGGATATGCACTCACTAATGTGCAACAGAGTGGGCTATCTGCTCTTCTGAGCAATTGTTCCTTTGCTTTCACATGGATAAGGATTAACCTTTGAGCACATGAAAGAACCTTTACAGCAATATTTTAAACTGGCTGCTAAGGTATAGCTAGAAGCACAACCATTTTTTTTTGTTCTTGTTTTCCAAAAAAAACCCAGGAGCTTGGGATTTAGGACAGGAATGTAGGAAAGAAACCAGCTCAGATGTGTGAATGTGTTGCAGATGTTTAATATTCCTGATCTTGTATGGATGTATGTTTGCACTTCATAATGATCTTTTGTAAATTATAATTACACTTACTATCTTTTACAGTTTTTTCCCTTCCCTACCACATAGTGTGCTTTCAGGTCCAAAGCTAGAGATTTCGTGGTGAGAGGCCTAAAGATGGGCCTTGTAAATCATCCTGAAATAACAGCTGATATTATTATCGTTACTTTATTAATTTGTTGAATAAGTTTTAAGTTTCGGGCCTAGATTCTACAATGGCCATTGATCAGCAGTCCATTAAAAGCAGAGAGGTTGTCTCTGTCTGTTATATCAACTGACTAAACCATTTTGCATTTCGCAAATACAAATTACAGCTTCACCAGTGTCAGTAGTAATGTTTCATTCAGGTACATGATATGTACCAAAGACGTTCCCTAAGCATTTTGATAAGTTTATTTCCTTACTTCATTTATTACTCCGCTGTGTTCTCCTCACTGGAGACCCAAAGCAGTTTGCAACATTCTCCATTTCATCCTTACAATGACTGATGAAAAGGCAACCAGGAAGCTTACATGGCAGAGTAGGGATTTGAACCACTGTCCTAGGTCATAGATCCTGGTGGGGTAGCCGTGTTGGTCTGAAGCAACAGAAAAAAGTTTGAGTCCAGTGGCACCTTTAAGACCAACAAAGTTTAATTCTGGGTATCAGCTTTCACATATATTAAACTTTGTTGGTTTTAAAGGTGCCACTGGGCTCAAACATTCTCCTAGATCATGTCTGACAAGTGACAATAATGTAGAAGTGGAAATATGTCATTCTGAATTCTTTTAGTAGGAAGGAGAATGGCAAGGTCAGAGATGAATGTGTTATCATCTAACTATCTCCCTTATAAATAAAAGCCGAATGGTGGTGGCACTTCTCTAGAACATTCCACACGCTCCAAAATCAGTTCGCTCTCTGATCTGTCATTCAGAGGGTCTCCCTATCCACTGGCTGCTTTGCCTGAGTCCTGCCTCCAACATTCTAAACATTTTGCTAATCCTCTCCCCCCCATAGCCAGTCAGAACACAGAGGTTATTTGCATATGCAGCCTCATTGGCCTCTGCCTCGGAACACAGAGGTCGTTTGCATATGCGACTTGATTGGCTTTTGCCTCTAACATTCTAAACAGTTTTGCTGTTCTGAGGTAAAATGTGTCCAATCTCCAGGTGAGGGCTGGAGATCACTCAGAATTATAACTGCTTTCCTGATGGCAGAGATCAGTTCCCCTGGAGAAAATGGTGGGCTCTGTATCCTTATATGCTGCTGAGGTGGCCCCCATATGACAGCCAATGTGACGTAGCAGTCAGGGCTTCAGAGCACGGTAGAGGCTGCAGGTGTGTGGGGGTGGAAAGCTGAAGAGTGAGGGGGAAATAAAGGTAGGTTGATAATTGGCTGGGCAGGAGATAGGGTTGCCAACTCCAGGTGGGAAATTCCTGGAGATGTGAGGGATGGAGTCTGGAGAGGGTGAGGTTTCAGGAGGCGTGGGACCTCGGACAGGTACAAAGCCATAGACTCCACCCTCCAAACCAACTATTCCCAATCTCCAGGTGAGGGCTGGAGATCACTCAAAATTACAACTGTTCTGTAGGTAGCAGAGATCAGTTCCCTTGGAGAAAATGGTGGACTCAGTATCATTATACCCTGCTGAGGTCGCCACAGCAAATTGATACTGAGTGTCCAAGGCCGGGGCACCTGCCCAGAGCCTCTTTCTAGAGGCTGTTGTATTTATCTCCACAATGGGCCTTTTTCCTAGTACCTTACATAATTCATAAAAATTTTGTATACTTTCTTTTGGAACTTCATCTCATGTTTTGCTAGTGATTTCTTTTTTAAAAAAACTTTGAAATGTTAGCATCTGTAAGTAGTGTCATGATATGAGACCACAAAAGAAAAATGAAATAGGGGGAAATGCTTTGAAGGAATCATGAAGCAAATACAAATACTTTATCTTACAAAATCTGCAACATTGTATATGATCAGTTATTTAAGGGAAAATGATTTGCTATGATATTGTACGTCTGTTTAAAAATTAACTCTTACATTTATGTTCTGCTCTTAAAAAGATTTTGGAAGACCTAAATCTGGATTGGTATGTGAAGTAGGAATTGAATTTCACATCTGAAGTTGCCTTTTACCAGGGCTATTGAATCATATAGTCCAGTGTTGCCTAATTTGACTGGCAGTGAGTTTAGAAAGTTGTGGATTTGCGGGGGGGGGGGGGGGAGGAGGGGGGGGGGGGGGGGGGGAAAAGGATGATTAATAACCAGTGCCTTAATTACAAAAAAAAGGAAAAACAAGAATTCACCTGCTTTAAGATCTAAGACCTGGTAGTAGGTATGCATACTTATAGTGTAGGGATGAAAAGGTAATCTACATGGCCAGAGGTATCTTTGATGTATTTTCAGTCTTGGCACTGAGAACTGATTTAATGTTGGCTCAAACTTATTTAGAGCCTTTTCTGTAGTGAGAAGTGTTGGGATAACAGTTCTTTGGCTTTCTACAATGCTATACATATTCTGAATGAGAGATTCTGGGATTGAAGCCTCCCCAAGCGTTATATTCTTTTCAGTCTTTTAGCCTGAATCCACATTCTAGGGAAGGTAAAGACATGGGTGAATTAAAGGCATTCTTCACATGTTGTCGGATGCTTTATTTCTTTTCACAGTTCTGTTGAGCTAAGGTAGATGGCAGTAATTTTTTTTAAAGCTTACTACGCTGAATGAGACAGTTCTCTGCTACTGTTTCTCCTCTTGTGCCCTGACCAGAAGTGTATTCCATACTTCGGACAGAGGAGAAAATCTAAAAACAGCATAGATCTAGCTCAGGGAGAGTGGAAGCAAACAGGAAGGAGGAAAGAGAGGGAATGTTATGGAACAGGATAAACAAAGAATGAATTCATTTGAAAGGAGGTTTACGGCCTTGGGACAAGAGGCATCTCCTACAGCTCCCTTTTACCCATCCCTTGGAAGGCAATCCAGTGGGCTACTGCGTGCACATTTTCCCTTGCATCTTTGTAAGTAAAGGAACGACAGACATCTTGTTTCCCAAAAAAAGTGAGAAATGGAAATCTGGAGAAGGATGTGTGGTATATAGCTCTGTATCTTCCTCTGTAGCTCTGGGCCTGGGTGCTTTGTACAGTAACATGTTAGAACCCTGGAGGACTGCCAGAGGAGGGAAAATTTCATCCCCCTCCTGTCCCCGTCATGCTTCTCCTGCTTTTATTCTTCTTGTCCCCTGCTCCCACTTTCCCCACACTTCCATTTGTTTCCCTCCACACACTTAATTTGCTTCTCTGCCCCTTCTGCTTCCATACCTCTCTCCCACTGTTCTGCCCCTTCCCTTTTTTGGAAATGGTTCTCCATCCAGCCTTGCCCATGTTGGAAATGGTTCTCCATCCAGCCTTGCCTGGCAGGACAGGCCCATGAATCAGTAGCTTTTAGATTGTTTGCAGGGTGTTTTTGGCATGTCTAGAGGACTTAGCCTCACATGTATGGAAAGTTCCTGCCAACAATTATGGCTGGTTACACAGTGTCTGTAAGTGCCTCAGAGGGGATATGGATATACAGTTTCTGTCAGATTACTATTAAATAGGTTACTTAAAGACCTGTGAATTTCAGCTAGATTCAAGCAAACTTTACTATATGCTGAGATGCACTAGTTGATATTCTGTATGCGTTATTTCTATTGGATTCCCCCCACCTTTTCAGATGTATATATGTTCAAGCATCAGTCTTCTGTGTTTGCTGGTAATTGGTGCTGTTTTGATAAGAAGATGGAGCTGTTGCAAGTCAAGACAATCAGTACTTTGGGTAAAGAGCTAAGGAATTGCTCCACTGCCGTAAACTTGTTGCCACATACTTGGCCAATTGCATTTCTTAGTGACATACTGTGGTATATGGAAAGAAGTGTGGTCTTGGACCAGTTTCTAGGTCCTGAAGTTTACTGGTTAGCCTTGGACAAGTCCTTATCTCTAGTGTATCTGAAAAAGTGCGCATGCACATGAAAGCTTATACCTTGAATAAAACTTTGTTGGTCTTAAAGGGGCCATTGGACTCAAACTTCGTTCTGTTGCTTCAGACCAACACAGCTACCCACTTGAATCTATCTCTAGTGTAACATTCATTGTTGTGCCAGTAAATTGGGATAGCCTATGTCCATCCTAAAATCCTTTCCAGAGGCTGAATAGGAGATGTTCCAGAATGAATGAATGGGCCAGGCTGTAAAAAGTGCTTCACTGAACATCATCCTTAAGTGCATAAGTGGCCAGTTTAAAATACTGCTGTGTAAGTTTCCCCATGTGTTACAGCTGGCGTACGATAACCAATAGTGAGACTACACAGGGCAGTCCAACGGGAAGAACGATGATGAGTAAGTAATCCCATTTTTGTTCAGGTTTTAAATTGAGAATTAAACAGCTTAGACCTCATATTCTTTCTGTGTTGTGTTTCCTTTGTTCAAAAAACAAAGGTAGCCTAGACATATTCAGATGTCCCTGTCTTCCATTCAATTAGCAGTTCTTTAAATTATGGAAGTGTACCTTTTGAGATTTTATCTTCCCAACTGTCTGCTCTGGATGAAGCAACGTCAACTTAACTTCTGAAGTCTTATATTAGTTGTCTTGATCTGGAGACAGAGTTTAGACAGAGCTTTAATTTATGACGAGAAAAATGACATGAGAAATCAAGACATACAGACAATTTTAGAAACTGGGTAGGAAGGATCAGCGAAAATTAGCTGCTAAAGAGAGATAAAGGTAGCAGTTTATTTATAAAATTTATATGCTGCCTCTTCTGAGACCTGCTTGAGGCAGAGTTCTTGTTACCCTTTTTTGTGTGTGTGGATGATCCTCTCCCATGGACAATTTTCTCCATCTTTCTTTGCCAGCTTTGGAGGAGGTTCAGAATTTACCTAGACAGAGCTTGACTACAAGTAGTTATTTTTCACATGGAGAATGTCACGTGTAGCCAAATTCTGTGATGGCTAAATTCTAAATTATAGCGCTTCAGGACATGGTATATATGCTCACGTTCTGGAATGAATTTCCATTATATGCATTTCTATTATATGAACATATTAGGTACAAGGCAATACTTTGCCATGTGCTATTTATTTTATTTACAAAATTGTATCCCAGCTTTCTGTCCTTACAAGGGCCACCAAGGCAGCTAACAATTTAAAGCATACATGATAAATCACATTTTAAAACCATTAAAATCCACCCTCCTAAAACACACATCATTAAAACTGGCAAAAAACAAAGTTAAAATACATACAAAACATAAACACAGTAATTAAAACATTGGTTAGAAAGGAAGGATCATTGAGGGAATGTCAAATGAAATAGAAAAGTTTTCACCCACTAGCGGAAGATGGCAACAGGAGAGGAGAGACAAATCTCCCTGAGGAGATTACAGAGCTTACTACATGCGTGACTTTTTATGTGGGGAACATTCAAATGAATATTTTTATTTATCACTGTTTTTACAAAAATTTTAATCCCATCTTTCTGTTAAAATAACTTACAAGGTGGTCTACAAGTAAAAGCAATAAAACTATAAAATTAAAATAGTAACAGTAAAACGGTGCCAGCAATATATCGGAACTATACCAGATGTATATGTCTGAATGCCTGAGTGAATAGGATGAACTTCAGCTACCACTGATATGATGATAGGGTAGTAGCCAGGTGAATTTGGGTAGTGAGGGAGTTCAGAACCAAGGTGCCATTACAGAAGAGGCAGTTCTCTAATACCCATGTGCACAAGTTCTGAAGGTGAGGCCACATAATGGAGAGGCTTCAGCAAAAGATCTTAGTTGGTGAGCAGGTTCATATGAGAATAAATGCTTCTTAATATCCCGGTTCAAAACTTTCAAGACTTTAGAGGTTATCATTAGCACTTGGAGTTGTGCTTAGAATGATATATGTTAACAGCATTTGTATTCAAAGGCTGGATCCCACTTCCTCCAATGTGCAATGGAAAACTAGAAATTTACAAAAATCCACCCAAAGAAACACTTGCCACATCTTTTTATTTCACATTTATGTGTGACCTACTGTTAACATAAATAAGTTTTCCAGTAATAAATTATTTTTTAAAATTATTAAGTAATAAAAAGTGGCTTTGTTCTTTAACAGATGATGGATGCCATAAAAGGAACAATGACTGAAATATACAATGACCTTTCCAAAAATACCACTGGAAGTACGATTGCTGAGGTCAGTATCAATTGTCACCAATCTCATGTGGCTTTTTAAAATTTAAATATAAAACCATTTAAACATACTCAGAAATGTGCATTTTTAAAGCTGCCTCTATCTAAATCAGATTGCAACTACTATATAAACTATTGATTGGATGCTGGAAACTGTTACTTATTGTAGTCTTGACTATGCATACTTGAGCCAAGAAGAAAGACAGGGTATAAATAATTTATTAAATAAATAAAATACTACGGCAACTGACATGACTCTACTAACATGACTTTCTGAAATGGAAGTCAGTTAGTTATTCTAAGATTTCCCAGGACGTTTGTTTTTAAACTGAATGCCTTTATTGAAGTGGCCTACACAAACAAATTATCTTAGGTGCAGTTCGCATTTTAATTGACTGAACTGATGTCATCTGCTTTTGTTTCTTGAATTTGATCTTGTGTTGGAAATTCAACATGGGAAATGAAAAAAATAGGAAAACCTATCCCTCATTTTTTCTCCCTGCACTGCTTCTACTGTATTCATGTCCATCTCAAATTGCAGAAAACGGAAGATATTGGAATGTGTTATGACAACTGTATTAGAAGTCCCAAGTTACCTGGAGTTATGTGTGCAATTCATGATTAACTGAAGTTTCGCATGTTCATCCTGATGTATTTTAATAGGCAAACTTCACTTTTAAAGGAAGTTAAAGAAAGCTATTTTTCTGTAAGCCAGTTTTGTTGAGGCTCATGTTTCTAAGGCCATGACAGATCTCATCAGCTAAGCCATCCAGTATTTAATTAATGCAGACAGATGTATTAATCCTGCTCCATATACTACACAGTATGCCAAGCTAAACACATCCCAGAAAGTCATTTTCATGCAGGGTGCTCTTTTTCTGCTTGATGAAGTTTTTGAAACTCGTAGTATAATTTTCTTTAAGGTCTTTTATTTTCTTTTGAAAGGCTACATGGCAGATTTATGCAGTTACTCTAATCTAAACTGATTGAAGTCTGTGAATTTAGACTGGAATAACTCTGTATACTGTTGGAATTACCAGAAAGCCAAAGTCTGCTGTCTTGTTTTCACCTCTGCCTCAGATCATTTCTAAATTTTAACATAAAATCCACATTGATTCCTGCAAGATAACTTAATGGGAATATTTGCAGAATATGACTGGAAAATGGAAGCTTATTAAGTGTACTTAAATACTGCCTTCTCTGAAAATACTGTTTTTAATCAGCTCATTAAAAACAGCAGTCTGATTGTTTGTTAGCCCTATATCTTTTTAAAGTTTAATTTAGAAGAGTTTAGACTTTTGAAACAAGCCCTATATATTTCCTTTTGTTAAACATTATTTCTAGGGCTGAGTTATTCAGTACAGTTAATGGATTAGTCATCATTTTAAAATCTTTCAGTTTAAAAAGGTTGTCCCTGATTGATTATGTGGTATAATGTAAAAACTTTTTGAAATCCATGGGTCGCGACTCACAAGCACTGTTTTTGAAGAGGCATTTGTTTTTTTCACTCATATAGGGGGTAGTACTTCTTCTGAGATGGTGCCTGCTGTGACATATGCATTATATCTTTTTTCAAAAGACAAAGTGCTTTCTTCTGTTTTATTCATAGGCATATTTAACCAGTTGATCTATTAAACATTGCAATGTTAATCAGCTCAGGTTCTTTAAGTGACTGACAGCCCTAATTATCTCTTTGATATCACAGATTCGTCGTTTGAGAATTGAAATAGAGAAGCTTCAGTGGTTACATCAGCAGG